>NC_136517.1:23313362-23463362 GCF_053919585.1 Euprymna scolopes
GAAACCCTCTATACTGGGACAATTATTATTTTTGGTAACCAGAGTGACCCCTTTTAGGGGAGCTGGTTTTTACCTCACATTAAAAACGGCCTTGTGCCTAATTTGCTCAGTGGGGGAGCAAATAAACACCATCTGTTCTGGCAGATGCTGCACTTAAGATAATTTGTACCAGTCAATGGAGGGGAAACCCTCTATACTGGGACAATTATTATTTTTGGTAACCAGAGTGACCCCTTTTAGGGGAGCTGGTTTTTACCTCACATTAAAAACGGCCTTGTGCCTAATTTGCTCAGTGGGGGAGCAAATAAACACCATCTGTTCTCTCAGTTACTAAACTTGACCCACCACCGGGCTTTCGGGCTAGGTTAAGGTGTTTTTTCTTACTAACCTTTGTTAGTTAGGACCGACCCCCTCCTTTGGGGAGTCAGGACCTAGAGGACCGACTCCACATTTGTGGGAGCTTGGACCCGGAAACCGATCCCCTCTTTTGGGAGACTGGAATCTCGGGACCAACACCACTATCGCTGGTAGTTGAGACCTTCTTTTTTCATTTGTTGTTTTTGCATGTTGTTTTTTCTTCGTTTCGGTCTCACTTCTCGAGACTGGGATGGTCTAATTTCTCCACACTTAATTGCCTGAGCAGCACTCTGACCTGCCAGGCCCAAACTTTGTCTATCTTCGCTGCTCTCCCAGTGGATCGAGCAGACAGGGTTCTCTTTCTCGCTTCCGTTGGGGTAAGTTAGTGGGTAGGGTGACGTGGGGTAGGGCGGGTGCTTCGTTTCTGCTCCCCTCTGTGGGCAGGGATGCCTATCCCCTCTCTCTCTTAATTGCGACGCGGCACTCTGACCCGCTAGCACCCACTGCGTCTTTCTTCTCTGCTCTCCCCCCTCGCGGGGGGATCTGAGCTGCTAACCCGACATCCCCGTGAGGGGAAGTCAAAAACTCTAATTTCTTCAAAGTCCGCTCCTCCCCCTCCATTCCCCTGGGTTTTCTTTTCCCCCACTACACTTTGGTCAGCGGCCAGTGCAACCGCCACGATGCCAGGCAGGAGGGGTACGTCACCCCAAATGCGCAGCATCTCAACTGCGAACGACTCCCTATGTGAGGGAGCTGATGCATCTCCCGGCGAGACGGCGCCAGGAAACAAGGTAGGGCCCCGGCGCGCGGCGACCTTGGAAGAAAGCGGGAGGGTAGGGCCGCAGCCCGCGGCGACCCCCCAAAAAGCACCTGCAACCGCTCCCCACGAGGGCAACCCAGCGGAAAAAGCTGCCGTTAAGTCACTAGCTGGGGAAAGTGCAGAACCCAGCCAACCAGCTGCACCCCAGGACGGCAGAACCAAGGGAGGAAGACCGGGGAACCCATCCCCCGCTCCCCCAAAGGGCGACTCCCCAACAGAAAAGGAGGAAATCAGCACCGCGGACCAAACCGAGGCGCTGGATGAAGACGTAATAGCCTCCATCAGCTCACTATTCGGCGGGGAAGACAGTGATTGGCCCCCCAACACTCCCCAAGAGGACCAAATACGGAAAAGGGGTGACTCTCCGGCCAGTGGTAACAAAAGCAAGCTGGAAGGAGAGACACCCTTGACAGTACCCACCAAGGCTCCAGCTGGGAACACGGCACCAGAAGGGGAGACACCTCCATCCCCCAAGGGGACAGCCACCCAGCAAAGAAAGAAAATAAGAAAGGACAGCGGCCCGGAGAGCAAACCAAGCCAGGACGAAACAACGCCAAGGACACAATGGCCTACTTTGCCTGGTAACGGCCCAGTTCCGAAACCAAAAATGCCCATAACAGGAGAGAGCCCCACAACACCAGCTACGCCCCCCAACCCGAGTCCAGCTGACACCCACCAGGATGGAGGACCGGCATGGGGCCCCAAAGAGCAGCAAGGGAAGTTGACGCCCAAAGACTACAGAGCACTCTTCGACTCCACTTACAAGGAGTATACCCAGGGGAACAACATCCAACCCCTCCCGGGTCAAGTGGAAGTTCTGGAGAAAAGAGTGCTCTCGCTGATAACTTCAGACACCAAGACAAGGGGTCTGACGGGCGTCAACAAGGACACCATGATGAACGTGTTGCTGGAGCAGAACATTCCCGCCAACTACATCTGTAGAAGGAGTTACGCACAGTGGGATGTTCTGCTCCCCACCTCCGAAGACGCAGTCAGGCTGTCCAGGACCTGCCATCAGAGCAGGAACATAAAGCTCCAACCCATCTATATGAACAAGAGGAGAGCAAATGTTTCTGCTCTAAACGTCCCCTGCTATATGGAGGCCAAACAACTGGGGGCTATCCTAAGCCAGTATGGGGACGTAGAGGAAGTCACCCCGGTCCGCGGATTAAGAAACATCATGACCGGGGACTACAAAGTACAGATGGTCCTGGACAAGGCTGGATTCTACGCCATCCCAGCCACACTCAAGTTCGGAGAGTGGGCACTCTCCCTTATAGTGGAAGGGAGGAGGCCCCATTGCTGGCTGTGCACACAACAAGGGCATATGGCGAAGGACTGTCCGAAGAGGAATGGAGGGAAGAAGCCCACAAAAGTGTGACAACAAATCAAGCCGCTGCTCCCGCGCCGGCCGCAAATCCTCCAGAGGCACCGACAGGCTGGGTGACAGTCGTAAAGAAAGGCAAGACCAACAAACAGCCATTCTTGCAGACAGTCACCCAAGACCAAGAACAACCGAAGAGCGAGACGGAGAAGATGGACACACAGACACCCTCCTCCTCAAACAAGAGGAAACTACCAGAATCTGAGGAGGAGGCCACGTCAGAGGCAGAGGAAGAGACAACAACAGTCTCTATGGCCCTGAGCGCAACAGAGATCAGGAGGGCCAGGAGGAGGAAAAGCCGCAAGACACGCGCAAACCCTCCTACCCCCACTGAGACTGAGAAGGACTCCCTCGCAACAACAACACAGGATGAGCCCCCTGTGATCCCAACACCCCAGCAACCCGAACAACCTTCCTCCTCTCCTATAAAGGCCCCAAGAAACTCTTCCCGCCCCTCATCCCGTGACAGGAGCCAAAAAGAAGAAAACGAGCAGGCTACCCCCTCCCCAAGCGCTCAGCCTCCCCATCAACCAAAAGAGGTCCCCTCCCCCACTCCCCACTGAACGGACCAAAAAGCTCCCCTTCCTGCCAGGAAGCAGGATTTGTGAAACAGACCCTCTCCAACCGGCTCCGGACCTTAAAGGACAGCAGAAGGTCCGGTACAATAAACTCAAAAACTTTGAAAAAGTCGGTGGAGACCTAGTAACAGACCCCACTAAATTCAAGGACGCTCCCTTGTTGACCACTTTCGTTAGGGTCGACAAGGACGCTAGGACTGGAGGAATGTGGGCAATGATTAAGGCAGCGAAGAATGCGATCCCAGGCCAGCAGCTGGTGGATAGGGACCATCCTTCGCTGACCAACATTTTCTTTAAATGTGAGGGTAGAATCCCCATGTATGTACACCCATCGCTATACAGGGCACTCAAACTAACCTTCCCCCTGGACGTGGGGGGCGTGGCCAAGGATGGATCACCTTCATCGGATTTACTTACCGCAGCCTTGGCCAGGCCTGCCATGTCCTCACTGCCCAGGATTTCAGACCCGTCTGTGACAGTGCTTGAGGTAAGTGATCATGTCTTTGAACTTGGCTACATTGAATGTGAGGGGCATCAGGTGTCGAAGCAAGGCCTCGCGCGTTGTGAGAGACTTGGTATCCCTCAAGGTAGATATTGCCGCTATCCAGGAGACCCACTTTGTTTGTGACGCGGATTGTCAGGTGTTGGTAAACGATTACGATGTCTACTCAGCATATGGCAATACCTATAGTCGTGGAATCTCCTTGCTAGTGAGTCGCACCCTGTCAGCGTCGGTGAATGTTGTTCACGCAGGCGAGGACGGGCGGGCGCTTGTTGTTGATGTTGCTGTTAATTGTAGTGTTTTTCGGATTGTTGCTGTTTATGCTCCCAATGCTGCTGTAGAGAGGGCAAGCTTTTTTCGACGGTTGGAGGGCTTCTTAGTGGATCCGGAACGGTTAGTTTTAATGGGGGATTGGAATGCAATCCTTGATCCCAAAATAGATAAGGTCGGGGGGACTAGCGGGTCGGCGTGGTGTGACAGCAGTCTGTCTGACCTGATGGCCTCGTGCGATCTCGTCGACAGATTTCGTCTGGATCATCCGGGGCGGGAGATGTGGACGTGGCATCCTGTAGTGCCTTCCCATCCAAGCACTTACTTGGATCGGATGTTAGTTAGAAGAGGCGATGTAGACTTCCTATCTTGCCCCACGTTCCACTTGCTAGGACACTCGGACCATAAACTTGTTATGGCCCGTTTGAACTTAAGTGCTAGGCCTAAACTGGCCGGATACTGGAAGTTCAACAGCACCTTGTTGGAGCTGGAGGACTACCGGCTGAAGGTCACTGAGCTAATTCAGCGGGCTTTAGTGGGGGCGGTTACAGGGAGTAAGTGGTGGGTTAGTCTCAAGGCCAAAATTAGGCGCTTCTCTGTCCAGTATAGCCAACGCCTCGCGATAGATAAGGCTAAGGCAAAGAAGCGTTTAGAGGATAAGCTGACCCGGGCGGTGGAGGGGGGGGACCCCCTAGAGTTAGCACTAGCTAAACAAGATCTCAACCGCTTGGCTAGCGAGCGGTATGAAGGTCAAGTAGTTAGGACTAGGTTAAAGAAAGTTTCTAACGAGGCTGTGAATGTTGACGCTGTTGAGCGTAAGGCTGCTTTAAGGCGCGGTTCGGATGGGTACATTCGTAAAGTACATAACCTGGAAGGACACCCCTTAGTATCGACTCGGGAGATCTGCGAGGGGTTTCGGGAGCATCTATCGGTGCGCTTCACCCAACTACCCGGACTCAGGGTTGATGAGTTTGGCAGCTATTTGGCTGACTCGCCCCGCCTCACGGCGGCTCGGGCGGCTAGCTGTGATGGTCTTATTACTGAACATGAGGTCATTACTGCGTTGAAGCAGGTCGGCTATAACAAATCCCCGGGGCTTGATGGTCTACCCTACGAGTTTTACTTGAGGCTGTCGCCCATGTTGGTCCCTATTCTGAAGGATATGTTCAACCATTGGTTTGCCCAGGGTTCCATCCCTGGACAGGTGACCAAAGGTGTGATCACATTGCTGAGGAAAGGTCAACGGCATGGTGGGAGGGAAAACTTTGATGATTTTAGGCCCTTGACTCTGCTAAACACAGAGTTAAAGATTTTGGCAAAGATTCTTGCGAATCGCTTGCAGGTTGTCATCACTGACTTGATCGAACCGGACCAGACTTATGCTGTGAAGGGGAGATCGATTCAAGACAATTTGCACTTGATACGCTCGATCATAGAGGGGACAGAAGACGACGCCGAAGCCGCGCTGATCAGTTTGGATCAGTCCAAGGCATTCGATAGGGTCGACCATCGGTTCCTAGGATCTGTGCTAGAGGCCGCCGGATTTAATCCGGACTTCCGCAAGTGGATCTTTGTTCTGTATGACAGGCCGACGGTAGCGGTGCAGATCAACGGTAAGCTGTCGGAGTCATTCGCTGTCTCTCGGTCGGTGCGACAGGGTTGTCCGCTGTCGCCTCTGTTGTATGTCCTGGCGTTGGAACCCCTCCTTCGCAAGTTAAGGGACGAGGCGGCTACACCAGTCCTGCGCGGAATAGCTCTCCCTGGAGGCACACGAGCCAGGGTTTCCGCGTTCGCCGATGACGTCACCGTGTTCGTGTCTTGCCTCACGGACGTTCAAGCGATGGTCGAGGCGCTCGCTCGATACGAAGAAGTAACAGGGGCCATCTTCAACCGTAGCAAGTCTGTTGGCCTGCGGTTGGGAGCCTGGACCGGGGTAAACTCGCTTCCAGGTATTTTCAGCTGGACCGATGGACCGGTCCGCATTCTCGGTGTCTGGTTTGGACCGGGACTTCAGCTGGAAAAGAATTGGTCGGAAGTACAGTCTAAGGTCAAATCGTCAGTAAAGACTTGGATTGGAAGGAAATTGTCCTTGAAGGGTCGGGCGGAGGCGTGTGCTACATACGTCTTTCCGCTCATCCTTTACCGTTTGTCTGTACTTCCTCTCCCTGCAGAACGACTAACCCGCTTACAAGGGCGCCTCGATTCACTTTTGTGGAACGAGGGTAAGCATTATGTCTGCAGAGAGGTCTGTGTTCAAAATCCGAGCGAGGGAGGCCTGGGTCAGCCCAGTCTCTTGTGTCATAGAAACGCCGAGAGATTGGCTTTCCTGGGTCGTTCGCTTGAAGGAGACGCTCCTTGGGTCCCTGTGGTTGAGAACTCGTTTCCCAACCTCAAACCCAACCCTTCGGTAGAAGGTCGTCGTAGACCGAAGGGGGAGTCCAAGTTCTTCTCCGAATGCCGAACCGCTCTTAGAGCTTTGCCGGGGACCAATGTCCTCGATCAGCCAAGGAAGAAACTGTATCGGGATTTAGTGGAGGGGACCGCGAAGGATCCACTTTGTAGGCGGATGGGATGGTCGATGGAGGTTGTCCGTTCTCAATGGCGTTGGGCGCCGGGACGGGAGATTCTGAATAACTCGGAATTCTCCCTGACTTGGCGACTGGTCCGAAATGCGCTGCCCCTCTTCGACGTACTTTTCCGGTATAAAGAACATACCAGCCGCTTCTGTCCGTGCTGTGACGAACGCGAGCCCGAAACAATCGAGCACGCGTTTTTTAGTTGCAGCCGGATACAGCCCCTATTAAGGTACGTCGAGGGGGTAACAGCTCGCATCGATGCCGAGTGTCTGCTCGATCTCGACGTAGAAACTTTTGTGTACAACATGGAGCCGCCGTTCCCCAGGGAGGAAAGTTTGGTTTTCCTGGCGATCCTAGCAGTAGCGCGTATGACCATTTGGATCACGCGCCTCAAGTTGGTCCACGAAGGGACATCTGTTCCTGATCGGGATCTGATCATTTACTTTAAACATTTGCTTAAAGTAAAGATCAGATGCGATTGGAAGAGGTTGCCTAGAGTGGAATTTGACAAGAGGTGGGTGCACAGCACTAGTTTGTGCATCCGTCGAGGAGCCAAGTTTCAATACGTGTTCCCTCCTTAGGCATGGCATGGGCGGTGCTGGGTCCTACGGAACCCATCCCACCTAGGTTAGCATTATAAGTTCAGTAAAGTAACTCTTGACTGGTGGTACAAATGAGATCCTGTTCCTGATTTTATTTTTTGGTATTAGAGAACCTCTGAGTCTGCCCAACCCCCCTGCTCCTCATCTTTATTTTCTGATGCCCCCGGTCATCCCCCTACTCAGAGGTCACCTTCCTACCCCCTCCATCCGTTGCTTTATTTTCTCCCACCTCCATTAAGGCGACTTCCCCAAACCCCATTAGGGATGCTCTGCTTGTTTTCGGTTCCCCGGAAAACAGTGGGGGATCTAGCCACATAGAATAGTACAGGGGGGTCTTACTAACAACACATTAGTAGTTTTTTCCTTTTTTTTTGAAATGAACATTTTCATTTGTTTTTTCCCACTCCACGAACATTTTATGCCAATTAATTCAAGAACTCTTTCTAATGAAATCGAACTTTATTTTCTTACACATACACACACACACACACACAAAAAAAAAAAAAAAAAAAAAAAAAAAATGCACACACAACATACAGAAATGAATATAAAAATTGTACATAGTTAAATTTTACATTGAACGCTGGGGTTATTAGTTAGATTAGGATCCACAGAGTGATTGAGGTATTTTGGTAAATGTTGCCAGTCAAGAGTAAGACTTCAAAGTCTCATCTGTTACATAGTCAAAAAGACCCTGTACCCTCCCCCTCCCAATTTCTTGTAGGGCCTTGTGCCTAATTTTGTTGAATTGAATTTTTTGTACGTTTTTTATGTTCAATTTTTTCTTTCTCAATAAAATATATAAACAAGATCAAAGTGTAGTATCTGTTCCGGCAGATACTGCAAGCAAAGACCATATGTGTGGGCAACCTCACATATAAGACCTTGGTCAATGTAGGGGCAACCCTTCATACCAATTGTCACTATCCAACTCCCCTACTCCCCGGGGAGTTGGTCCCCATTTCCCCTTCACTCCTCACATTAAAAATCGGCCTTGTGCCTAATTTGCTCGGTGGGGGAGCAAATAAATACCATCTGTTCCGGCAGATACTGCAAGCAAAGACCATATGTGGGGGCAACCCTATATAAGACCTTGGTAAATGTAGGGGCAACCCTTCATACCAATTGTCACTATCCAGCTCCCCTACTCCCCGGGGAGTTGGTCCCCATTTCCCCTTCACTCCTCACTTTAAAAATCGGCCTTGTGCCTAATTTGCTCCGTGGGGGAGCAAATAAATACCATCTGTTCCGGCAGATGCTGCACTTAAGATAATTTGTACCAGTCAATGGAGGGGAAACCTTCTATACTGGGACAATTATTATTTTTGGTAACCAGAGTGCCCCCTTTTAGGGGAGCTGGTTTTTACCTCACATTAAAAACGGCCTTGTGCCTAATTTGCTCAGTGGGGGAGCAAATAAATACCATCTGTTCCGGCAGATGCTGCAAGCTATGACTAGCTATGACTAGCAAAGACCAGATGTGGAGGCAACCCCACATGCCTGACCATTAACCAGCTCCCATTTCCCACCTCTCGGGGCTGGTCCCCTTTTTCCCTTCCCCCTCCCTTCACTCCTCACATTAAAAATCGGCCTTGTGCCTAATTTGCTCGGTGGGGGAGCAAATAAATACCATCTGTTCCGGCAGATACTGCAAGCTATGACTAGCTATGACAAGCTATGACTAGCAAAGACCAGATGTGGGGGCAACCCCACATGCCTGACCTTTAACCAGCTCCCATTTCCCACCTCTCGGGAGCTGGTCCCCTTTTTCCCTTCCCCCTCTCTTCACTCCTCACATTTAAAAATCGGCCTTGTGCCTAATTTGCTCGGTGGGGGAGCAAATAAACACCATCTGTTCCGGCAGATGCTGCACTTAAGATAATTTGTACCAGTCAATGGAGGGGAAACCCTCTATACTGGGACAATTATTATTTTTGGTAACCAGAGTGCCCCCTTTTTGCCTACTTTTAGGGGAGCTGGTTTTTACCTCACATTAAAAACGGCCTTGTGCCTAATTTGCTCAGTGGGGGAGCAAATAAATACCATCTGTTCCGGCAGATGCTGCAAGCTATGACTAGCTATGACTAGCTATGACTAGCAAAGACCAGATGTGGGGGCAACCCCACATGCCTGACCTTTAACCAGCTCCTATTTCCCACCTCTCGGAAGCTGGTCCCCTTTTTCCCTTCCCCCTCCCTTCACTCCTCACATTAAAAATCGGCCTTGTGCCTAATTTGCTCGGTGGGGGAGCAAATAAATACCATCTGTTCCGGCAGATACTGCAAGCAAAGACCAGATGTGGGGGCAACCCCACATGCCTGACCTTTAACCAGCTCCCATTTCCCACCTCTCGGGAGCTGGTCCCCATTTTCCCTTCCCCCTCCCTTCACTCCTCACATTAAAAATCGGCCTTGTGCCTAATTTGCTCGGTGGAGGAGCAAATAAATACCATCTGTTCCGGCAGATACTGCAAGCTATGACTAGCTATGACTAGCAAAGACCAGATGTGGGGGCAACCCCACATGCCTGACCATTAACCAGCTCCCATTTCCCACCTCTCGGGAGCTGGTCCCCTTTTTCCCTTCCCCCTCCCTTCACTCCTCACATTAAAAATCGGCCTTGTGCCTAATTTGCTCGGTGGGGGAGCAAATAAATACCATCTGTTCCGGCAGATACTGCAAGCAAAGACCATATGTGTGGGCAACCTCACATAGAAGACCTTGGTCAATGTAGGGGCAACCCTTCATACCAATTGTCACTATCCAACTCCCCTACTCCCCGGGGAGTTGGTCCCCATTTCCCCTTCACTCCTCACATTAAAAATCGGCCTTGTGCCTAATTTGCTCGGTGGGGGAGCAAATAAATACCATCAAAGTGTAGTATCTGTTCCGGCAGATACTGCAAGCTTTGACTAGCAAAGACCAGATGTGGGGGCAACCCCACATGCCTGACCTTTAACCAGCTCCCATTTCCCACCTCTCGGGAGCTGGTCCCCTTTTTCCCTTCCCCCTCCCTTCACTCCTCACATTAAAAATTGGCCTTGTGCCTAATTTGCTCGATGGGGGAGCAAATAAATACCATCTGTTCTTCAGATGCTGCACTTCTATTTCTTGTTCTCTTTTGGTGGAGGAGAAATCCTTCACGACTGAGACAATTTTTATTTTTGTACCTTTTCTCCACGTTAAAAAACGACCCTGGTGTCTAACTCTGTCCCGTGGGGAGGCATAGTAAATAGGTACAATCACTGATTCTGTTCTAAATTGCCAATTCCAATAAAATTGTAGTGAAGCCAAGACTACTACTACTACTACTACTACTACTACTACTACTACTACATTACATTTCTCTTTCTCTCTACTTTTCCTTTTCCCTTCCTTCCTTCCTCCTTTTCTCTCTATGTGGCCAGAGATTTTAGCCAATCAAGACGGAGAACAGTTCTGGCGGAAAAGAAGGAGATACAAAACGTTTTCGAAGCGGGAAGACGGCTGAAAACCAAGACGGAGAGACGAGTTGTTCAAGAGTGTGCAGTTACACAGACGCACGCACGCACGTGTCAGAAATTTAATTTCTTCCTTCTTTTCGTCGTTGTCTTTTATCTTTCCTCCCTTCTTTCCTTCTTTAACTTTACGTCTTTTTAACGAGCTGCTGCTGCTGCTGCTGAAAGAATCACGCCACAATTGGTTCTACTAAGAGATACTTTTCCCGCGAAAATTCAACAAGCGAAAGTCAGTTTTGGACAGAGATTCCACGAGGGTAACACGCAAGTTACGAGCTCTGGTCCTACTCAGACATTCAAGTCTTGAAAATAGTAAAAGTTATTTCATTGTTCATAGGAATAAATAATGAGTTTCAGTAAGAGTCGAATCAAGTTGGTTGACTCGAAAAGAAAAGAAAGAATCAATTCTAAGAAGAATTGATCTATAAACTTGACGCACGAGATGCGATTAAATGTCGGCGTGTGGAAACCGAATTGTCTTTCCATGTTGTAACCAGTGAAAATTTCATCTGACAAGAAGGACGAACGAAGGTTTTACCAAACAACATTGAGTTTTCAAATTCAAGGATTATTTTCAAAAGAACTTTCAAGGATTCTCACTGAAGTGAGGACAGATCGATTTGGAGTGGCGTGAAGAAAATATATATGTGAAAAAAAAAGGACTCACACACATATATATAAAGATAAAAAAAGAAAGGTTAAAAAAAAAACGAAATCATTGTTTTACGCAGTAAGTTCTCTTATTCTAATTTTCTCTTATTTCTGTACTCTCTCTCTAGTGTTAATTAAGCCCTTAGTGCTTGCCATAAGGACATTTTTTGGCAGTCGAATTGGTGAACATATAAACTTTTTTCTCAATAATTGAACTTTGCAGCTTTGCTGCCTTCTTTCCCCAACCCTTATGCTTTCTTTTTCCCTCAATAAAATGTCAATATTTTTTTTATTCTTAAAAGTATTTCCTTGTCTTTATTTTTACATGTCCTGATTTTTCTAGGCTTATTAACATGAACCACGTGGGATAACCTTCACGGGACTCAGTGAATAAATTTCCCGCATTCTGCCAAAAAATTTACGAACCCTGTTAAGAAATAATTGCACCTAAGCCAGATTACGGATGTTGCTATGTGCTTTAGTTATTGGCAGTGTTCTTACCTGAAATGGTTATTTTCCTCCTATCGGACAAGATTTGGGGAGATACCATTTCTTCTGTCAAAAGCTTGAGAAACGTTATATAGGATTATCCCTTTATTGGAAATAATTTAAGGTTGGTTCTGCTCAAGCTGTTAACTTATTCTTCGTATTATGTTCACCAGACATTATCTGTCTGTCCTTTTTTTCTAGATATTATTTCCCATTTTGGGATAGTCTTAGTTCTTTTGGTTGTTGCATCATTCTTTTTTGGCGGGCTTTCTGTGCGCGCCATCTTGTCCTGTTGGCTTGATTGGTAACGGTTGGCGCCATTTTGAGTGACGTCATAGATTATGTGGTAGCTCTCTCTCTCTTTATTTCATGTATTGATAAGTTAAGTGAGAATTAGTTGAAAATAAAATGGCTGCGACGCCAAAGGATGTTCTGTTGAAGAAGTTGAAAATTAATAAGAATAAAATACTTGTAGTGCTAGAAGCGATAGAATCATCTCGTGAAGTGGGAGAGGACAAATATTCTTTATGTAAAAATCAGGTTGAAGAATACTTGTCGAACGCGGCATTGTTGGAAGAACAGTTAGTCGATATTTATTTAAATGATAATGTCGAAGAAGACATTGTGGAAACTTTCTCCAAGGATTGTGCCTTGTTTAGATTACAAGCTCTGGAGAAATTGGCTGGATTGAGACCTGGCAAAGTTGAAGAATCGGAGACCTGTTTGAAGAAGAGTGATAAAGTCAAGGGTGTAAATATTACCCCTTCTATCGTCTGTCCTAAATTCAATGATAGGGACTTAGAGACAGATAAGCTAGCCTTTTTAAATTTTCACCGGGAGTTCCTGAACTGTGTATCCAGTTTGGATAGTGACTCGTTGAGATTGGTCGTGTTGAAAAACCATCTCACGGGTTACGCCTTTCAGATTGTTAAACACTTATCGGTATCGGACGAAAATTACGAGATTGCATTAGAGTTGCTTTCCAACGAGTTCCTAGATGAGAGTTGTGTTGTGGACTCAATTTTCTCGTCCTTGTTGAATACTGATCGTTTGTATAGTAATTTGGACGTGAAAAAATTCTTGACTGACGTGAAGACGCAGGCATACGAATTGAAGAATTCCTTCAGTATTGATTTTCTGGAATGCGGTACCCCGGGAAATCGATTGTTGGGTCATATCGTATTCGGTAAATTACCCGTTACCTTTAGAACAGAATTAGTGCACAAAGTGAACAATAATTACCCTTCTCTGGAGCAGATTTTGGATAACTGTACTGATATTATTAGAACTCTTGAGCTCTGTAAATATGATCCTGGGAGTCGTAGACCAGACTTCTCTGTAAAAAGGTCTAATAACAAGTTTAAACCTTCCTAACCAGATAAAAGACCCTCCACGTTGGAGAATTTCCACGTCAAGACATCTAAAGTCAAATATAGATGTTGTTTTTGTAAAAGTAATGATCACAAGGCTCATATGTGTAAATCCTATCCAACGTTTAAGGACAAGTTGAGAAGGTGTAACGAGTTAGTGATTTGTTCTCCATGGGGAAAAAGACTGTCCTTGCAATGGAAGGGAGTCTGAGCTGTGTTGGTCTTGCAATAGACCTGGGCACCGTAGCGTTATGTGTCCCATGGCGGTCAAGCCTACTGTTTCTTCTAACGCTTGTTGGATGACCAGTAGCTCGTCCTTATTACCTGTAGTTAAGATTTCGGTTAATGTGGGTGGCAAGGATGTGTCCTTTAACTGTTTGGTAGATACCGGCAGTGAGAGATCTTACCTCTGCAAAGGACTTATAAGAAAGATTTCCATGTCCTCACCCATGAAAAGTCGCAGATTTCTTATAAAGACCTTTTTGGGTAATAAAGTAAGAGACCTGCAGGAGATAGATCTCCGTGTGAAATTTCAGGATGAATCAAGGCAAGTTTCATTCTTGTTGGATGAACACTTAGACCTGTCCTTTAAAATTGAAGGATTAGGCAGTGTGATATCTGACTTGAGAAAGGACGAGGTGAAATTGGCTGCTGATTTCACGTGTATGAAAAACGACATGCTGCCAGTCCATGGTCTGATTGGTATTGATGTAATCAAGTTTTTGGGCCCCTTGCAGCTAACCCAATTTAAAGACGGATTTGCATTTAGTTCGTCTCAGGGAATGATTTTGTTTGGAGACGTTTCGGACTTCAAATCCTGTTGTTCTGTGCGGGAGCAGGATGGCTTGAATTACAATCGAGTCGTAGGGAAATTTTCGTCGTGTAATGTTACTCATGTATACTTTGTTTTGGAGCCTAAATCGAATCATTTGGATCCTTGGAGTTGTTTTGATGAAGCGGCAGTGGATAGGACCATAGAGAATATGTTCAATCTCGAAACATTGGGTGTTACAGATGAGGTATGCAGTAGCTACGATAAAATAAAAATAGCAGATTTTCGTTCGTCTATTGAATATCGTGACGGAAGTTACTATGTAACCTAGATAAGTTGAACGAAGTTCCGTCTAGTTATAATGTGGCATTAGCTGTCTTAGACAAAGTAGTAAATAAATTGTCTGACAAAAATCTGTACTCTGATTATTGCAAAGTATTTCTTGATCAGGAAAACGAAGGCATAATTGAGAGAATTCATGTGCCTCCTTCAGAATTTGACAAGAATCGTTTCTGCTTCTTTTTGAAGTTAGAGGACGAGCTGGTCTGTTTCAGGTACAGCACTTTGATCTTTGGATTTGTGTCCAGCCCGTTCATTTTGTGTTATATAGTGAAATATCATATAGAAAAACATGCCGCAGGACCCTGCCGTGACATGCTGTTGAATAACTTCTATGTTGATAATCTGGTTAAAACACACCAGTCGCAGTCTGAATTGCTGAAGTTATATGTGGAAGCAGTAACTACCATGGAAAAGGGTGGCTTCGAATTGAAAACTTGTAGCAGTAACTGCGAAATAGTTTCACAACGTATACAGTTGGACAACAATGGTTCCTCTCACGGAATGGTGTGTGAGAAAGTCTTGGGCTATACGTATGATCCGATGTTGGATGAAATGAAATTAAGTAGCGGAGGTGTTGAGAGAGTAGTCTCAACTAAAAGAGACATGTTGTCTGTGAATTCTTCGATCTTTGACCCGTTGGGTCTTGTGTTGCCTATTACTATAAAGGGAAAAATCATGTTGAGCCAAGTATGGAAGTTAGGCTGGGACCAAGCAATTCCTAATGATATATTATCTCTTTGGAATAGTTTTCAAAAGAGTCTTAAGGACATTCAAAACATTGGTTTTAATAGATGTTCGGTTCAAACTGATTTGCCGGTAATCTTGATCATGTTCTGTGATGCTTCGAACCGTGCTTACGGAATTGTCGAATATATGTACCAACGAGGAAGGGCTAACTTATTTTTTGCAAAAGCTAAAGTGGCTCCCTCTGTCAAGAGAACCCTTCCTACGTTGGAATTGTTGGCTGTATTTTTGGGCATTAAACATGTAATTATTTTGGTTAAGATGTTCCCGAATTTGTTCAAGGAAATCATAGTGGCTGTCGACGCACAAGTAGTGTTGTCGTGGTTATTGTCGGAAACCATCAACACCAAGTGTCAGTTTACGAGAAACCGATTGAAAGATCTATGGTTAACGAACTGGCAGATAAGGGTTATACGATCAAGTTTAGATATGTGAAAATATCGAGAATCCATTTTGAATAAGTTCAGGTCTATGTGGTATGAACAGTACTTGATGAGTTTGAGAGAGTTATCTAGTGATTTGTACCAGTCTAGTTTTGATAACAAGATAAAGGTGAATGATGTAGTGTTGATAAAAGGTTTTAAGTCTAGACCTCACTGAGTTTGGGCAGGGTGATGAAACTGACCCAAGGTTCCGACGGATTGGTGAGATCTGCCTTGATTAAAAGAGGTGATACGTTGCAAGAGCATTCAATAAAACATTTATTCCCGTTGGAACTTTCTATAACTCATTCTTTCCAAGTCCCTGCTGCAGATCAAGGTGATGATTTGCCTGAAGGTGAAAATGTTGTGGAATCAGTTCGTGAGGATCAGTCTAGACCTGTTAGACATCAGAGATCAGTTAAAGAGAGAAATCCTGATTATCTCTGGTATTAGTTGGAATATGTCCACCTTTTTTCTTTTCTCTTTTTCTTTTTTTGTTCGGGAGAGTGTCAGAAATTTAATTTCTTCCTTCTTTTCGTCGTTGTCTTTTATCTTTCCTCCCTTCTTTCCTTCTTTAACTTTACGTCTTTTTAACGAGCTGCTGCTGCTGCTGCTGCTGAAAGAATCACGCCACAATTGGTTCTACTAAGAGATACTTTTCCCGCGAAAATTCAACAAGCGAAAGTCAGTTTTGGACAGAGATTCCACGAGGGTAACACGCAAGTTACGAACTCTGGTCCTACTCAGACATTCAAGTCTTAAAAATAGTAAAAGTTATTTCATTGTTCATAGGAATGAATAATGAGTTTCAGAAAGAGTCGAATCAAGTTGGTTGACTCGAAAAGAAAAGAAAGAATTGATCTATAAACTGGACGCACGAGATGCGATTAAATGTCGGCGTGTGGAAACCGAATTGTCTTTCCATGTTGTAACCAGTGAAAATTTCATCTGACAAGAAGGACGAACGAAGGTTTTACCAAACAACATTGAGTTTTCAAATTCAAGGATTATTTTCAAAAGAACTTTCAAGAATTCTGTCACTGAAGTGAGGACAGATCGATTTGGAGTGGCGTGAAGAAAATATATATGTAAAAAAAAAAGGACTCACACACATATATATAAAGATAAAAAAAGAAAGGTTAAAAAAAAACGAAATCATTGTTTTACGCAGTAAGTTCTCTTATTCTAATTTTCTCTTATTTCTGTACTCTCTCTCTAGTGTTAATTAAGCCCTTAGTGCTTGCCATAAGGACATTTTTTGGCAGTCGAATTGGTGAACATATAAACTTTTTTCTCAATAATTGAACTTTGCAGCTTTGCTGCCTTCTTTCCCCAACCCTTATGCTTTCTTTTTCCCTCAATAAAATGTCAATATTTTTTTTATTCTTAAAAGTATTTCCTTGTCTTTATTTTTACATGTCCTGATTTTTCTAGGCTTATTAACATGAACCACGTGGGATAACCTTCACGGGACTCAGTGAATAAATTTCCCGCACACGCACGCACGCACGTTCGTGCGCAAATAAACGAACCTTTATTCATTTCAATTTCCCCGCGCATTTTCTAATTAATAACACCTAATTACTTTCCTCGTGAATTACCTGGTCTTTAGTATTTTAAAGAATTTTGTATGGATATTAATGGACACAACCTCCTATTTAAAAATTGAACTTTGCTAGATTTTCATTGGATTTGATCATTAGAGACCAATTAAGAAAGTTTCCCCTTGAATTTCCATTTAAATTTTAAGACACTTAAGGTGTCTATGCCTTTAATTTGATACATTTCTCAACGCATCCACTCCGCACATTTTCTAATTAATAACACCGAATTACTTTCCTCACGAATGACCTTCCTCATGGGACTTTTAAGTAAGGCGAACTTCGCCAGATAAAACACAAACTGGGTTTGTATTACTGTACACATAGATTCGAAAAAGTTGTCAAAAAACAAATATATAACAAATAAATGTTATCAAAGGCAAGATAAGTTACTTTTCTACCAAACTGGATATATTTTTTGTGTTTTTATTCAATGTAACATATTTATTCAGCTCGAAAAACATGCAGTGTTTACCGATGTATTGGACAATTCAAAATGGCAGCCGACTCTCTCTTAAACACGGTAAGTTCGGGAAAAGGTGTTATAAATAATAAACTAGACAAAATACTATTAAAAAAACACCGAATATATGTCAACCTATGTCACGGTAATATATATTGAGCGAATTTTTAACAGTATTTTGTCTAGTTTATTATTTATAACACCTTTTCCCGAACTTACTGTGTTTAAGAGAGAGTCGGCCGCCATTTTGAATTGTCCAATACATTGGTAAACACTGCATGTTTTTCGAGCTGAATAAACATGTTAAATTGAATAAAAACACGTGAATTATATCCAGTTTGGTAGAAAAGTAACTTATTTTGCCTTTGATAACATTTATTTGTTATATATTTGTTTTTTGACAACTTTTTCGAATCTATGTGTACAGTAATACACACCCCACAAACTTTAAAATAATCTCCTTATTTTCACACAGGACTTCTAAACTCCTTGATTCCACGAAGGACTTTCATCTAACATTTTAATCATAATGACTTTGAAAGAACTTTAACCGATCGGACCTTTGTTTATTCACCTTGTTGGTTCTGTTGAAAAATAAATGCATTTTAAATCAGAAGGATGGGTCGTTTTGTTTCATTTTTTTTTTTATTTTGTTTGGGACAAAGGGATTTAATTTTACTTAAACTTCTGCACCCCTACAAGAGTCATTACACAAAATGAAAAATCACGAACTTTCTATGACCCGATACAACTTGCAGGTTTACTGTAACCTTGGATGCTGAAACGTATATAAAAACCGTTTCGTTTTTGAAATGCCTTGTTTCTTTGTTATAATTCCCAGGACGGTTTCTAGATTGTGGAGCTACCCTTTAATTGTCATTGCTCCCAGGTCCACTCTGACCCAGTGTAGTAGTACCTGTTAGGGTCCCAACTATGGGTTGAATAGAAACCAACTTAAAAACAACAAATATATTCTAGTAAAAATTTTTTCTTCAAAATCTTTGGATTCGGCATTAAATAACCTGAAAAGGGTTGATATGCCGTAAAACAAAACCAACCAACCAACCAACACTCCCGTCTTCTTATTAATTTCGACAACTCCCCAAAAGGGGGACCCGCCGAAATGGTGACCTACCCAACGAAAGTTATATTATGGTAACCAGCATAAAATTATCGATTCTGATTCCAATTCTTTTCAAATCTCTCAATATTTAGCTACAGAGTTGGTTAATTTTGTGTTTTTTTTTCTTTTTCGGACACATAAAAGCTACACTTGTGGGAGGGCGGGGGAGGAAGAGATCTATAGATTTTAATTTTACTCGTAATTTAAAAATCAATAAATATTTATCATTTCATCATTAGTGTCAGCAATGAAAAATCAAATTTTAAACAACGACAAAAAAAAAAAAAAATGAAATAATAAAAAGAATCGTTTTTGGTATCGGAAAATACAGGCCAAAATTTTCTGATTCCGATACCCCCCCCCAAATAAGTTCCGATTTTTCGATTTCTAATTTCAATTTCCATTAATCGTACGAATGCTAATTATTACATTTTTAATTGTTTATATTTTTTAATCATATCTACTTCAATTGCCGCCGAGATGCAAGGAGCTTCTCTAAAATAGGGAGTTGAGCAGCAAGATGTCTACTCATATTACACTTTAATTTTTGCATCTTAGTATCACAATCACGTTGACACACCGGTTCTCGCCAGATCACCAAAGTTAAGCAACGATGAGTTTGTCCAGTACCAGACGAGTGACCATTTGGGAAGGCTAGACGTTGTATGTACCGCGCCGAGTCATAAGAAATTTCCAGGTTGGTATCTCGATGTGCATTAATTCACTGGGAGAGATGCACCCTTAGTGTTAGTTAAGGCACGTATTTAGGAGAAGGTAACTCTGGTGATGCTGGCAACAGGACGTTGGATGGCCATGAAGGAGGATGAATCTCTAGTAGAAGAGTTATGTTATTCGACTGCAGCCATGCGGACGATCTAAGGACAACGGATAGGTGCAAACAGGCGAGTCAGCTGCCACTGCACTGGGGAGAAGGTAATGGCAATCCACCCCATGTATTTTGCCAAGTTCAAAATCATGTGATGTCTTCAGCGAAATCGGACAAACAATGGACCGAAGCCTATGGAGAACACTAACCATGATTTCATCTACGGTATGGATATGCCATGTACAGCACAATCACATTGACACACCGGTTCTCGCCAGGTCACCGAAGTTAAGCAACGTTGAGCCTCGCCAGTACCAGATGGGTGACCATTTGGGAAGGCGAGGCGCTGTATGTACCTTCTAGGAAGGTTGGGCGTGGGGCCAGCACTGTTGAGACACTTGTAGTCTGTCTAAACTGTACGAATGAACTGACTAAACCAAGATGGCCGACTCCTATTTATATTACCACAAGCAAGGGAGGTAACCATGTAACTGAAGCAAGGGAGGTAACCAATGTCTACATTAACATTGCTGCTGTCCTCAAGTGAATAATTTATTTCTGATTTAACAAGTCCCTTAGAAGCTCAGACGAAGCTCCTGCCTTGGTCAAACAATCAGAGACCTGATCACAACCCTTGATCCATTCTATCTGTATCTCTCCTCTACTCTTCATTTCCTTCAGCCTTGCTACATCTATTCTCAATCGTCGATCGCTTACCAGATTGTTGGAATTCAATGTCTCCACAAGTGATGCATTATCTGTCTTGCAGAGAACGTCTGGCAATTTAGATAACTGAAATACCTCTTGTATCATAACCGCAGTCAAAACACCAGTATCAGCTCCCTCATTCAGAGCAAGAGTCTCTGAGGCCAATGGGCTTTTTGTCACTCTGTCCAATTTCTTTGACGCCCAACACATGGGGGCCATTTTGTCAGTACTTCCTCCAATAAAGACAACAAAACCACCCTGTGAAGATCCATCTTCCAGACTGGCATAAGAGGCATCAGTATAACACAAAATGTGTAAATCTGAGGGCTTTCCCAATTTTGGAAATGTTATAGAACCCTTCTTGGATTTCAATTTTGATAAGGCTTTATTCGCCTCAAATAAGGCTTTTACTTTGGGATGCTTTCCAGTGTTGCTCATTTTACACACATCAAAAGCTATATCAGGGCGTGTTTGAGTTGAAACCCACATCATCTGACCTGCAAGTCTCTTCAACTCATGCTTTTCTTCTTCATTCAGTTCATCATTTTTCCTCAGTATCCTCCCTTTGCTTATTTCTATTGGAGATATGGAAGATACATATAGATCTTGTTCTACAGTGATCCCATTTTCCTGTTGATTAACATTCAGTCCAACATATTTGAATGTTCCACTTTCATGAGATCCCACCTTAAATTTTTCTTTCAATGTTGCAATCACATCCCTTTCAAACTCTGTGTTTCCACAGAAAACAAAATCATCCACGTGCATAGCAAGAATTCCAGTCAAATTTCCTTTAATATCATGCCACAAAAACAATGCATTATCATAAGCACTTGCTACTCCTTTTAATTCAATCAAAGCCTGAGTAACTCTCTTGTACCATGCCCGTGGAGCATCATTCAATCCATAGATGCATCTTTTTAATTTCCACACTTGAGATTTAGGACAAACATCAGATGGTGGCCTCAGGTACACATCTCTCTCTAAAATACCACCTTGCAAAAAGGCTGAGGTAAAATCTATGGTCTGCAGCATCCAATTCTTTATTGATGCGGTTAGCATGACCATTCGCATAGCTTCACGGCTACATGTTGGGGAGTCCGTTTTCAGATTACTATTTTCTTCATAGCCTCGTGCTACAAGGCGAGCTTTCATTGTTTTCTGATTATCCTTGAATTTTTCAGTAATCACCCATCTTGTGGATATTGTTTTTTGACCTGTGTATGGCACACATTCAAATACTTCATAGGTGTTCATGTTTTTTATTTCTTTATGCTTGGCATCCATTACAGCTTTCGACTGCTCTTGTTCAGCGGTGAGCAGGACTACATTTTCCTGTTCAGTATATTGGGGCACTTCTCTCCAATGATCAATATGATTCCAGTTGATACAAACTTGATCCTCGTTTTCATCCTCAGGTTCTATATTGATCCAATGACTATATTTGCCAGTTGATTTAGGCTGTACTGACATAACCTTTCCTTTCTTCCACTCCCCACTTCCATTTATTTTATAAGTTATGGTCTTATTTCGGCCAGGTTTTTCAGTCTTATCTCTTAAACTGGTAGAACTATCAACAACTTCTTCTCTGTCTATATCTTCACTTTCTACCACCTGATTCTGCAACTCCTCCTCCTCAACTGAAAGGTATTCATTCTTCCCTTCTGTAGTGTTTCCCAGCATTTCAGCTTTTTTTGTTCTTTTTTCGTTGTTTTTATTCACTTTCATCAATTGGCACGGATGCATCCTATAAAATGCTCCGCCATGTCTGATTAAGACAAACTGGCCTTCTCTGCCTAACACTTTTGCTGGACCACGCCATCCTTTAAAACCCTGCCTCCGATAATAGATTTGGTCTCCGGTAGCATAATCTTCATCAGCATAAGTTCTGACATTAGACCTGAGAGCTCTCCTAATTCTCTCACTGGACTCCGCTTCCAAAAAGTTTCTCCTTGCACTATGGAGAGCATTTAAATTTTTTCTCACCATGTCACTTGTAGTAGAGGACTCCATAGCAGGTAACTGGTCTGTCAGAATTGAGGGTGTATTTACATTGAAACCGAATACAAGTTCATTTGGACTGTGTCCAGAGTAATTGAGGAGGGCATTTTTTGCACAAATAGCCCATGCCAAGGCAATTTCAGGTTCACACTTCTCATCGTCAATTGTTTTTTTCATTGCCTCAGCAACTATCAAATTATGACGTTCTACAGTACCGTTGCTGAATGGACTTTCTGCGGCAGTAGTACAGGTCTCTATGTTGAGTTTTTCATTCATCTGTCTATAATGTTCGTTGTAGAATTCACCCCCATTATCACTCAGAGAACGAACAGGAGATCCGAAATAGGTAATCCACATCATAAAGATGTTTTTGATGATCTCCTCCTTCTTCTTTGTTTTGATCAATGTTGCCGCTGAATACCTGGTAGCGGCATCAATGAGATGTAGTATCCACACCTCATTGTGGATGAACTCTTTCAAATCCATGCAAACTGTGTGATTAAATCTATTGCCAAGAGGCAATCCCACAACCGGTCGCAGTGGAGCTTTTTTAAATCTAAGGCAAATTTGACAGTTTTCACAAACCTCCTCAATCGCCTTTATAAATTCCTTGTCATTGAATTTGCCACTTTTTTTAACCAAGGAAACAAGTTTTTCCTTCGAGGCATGAGCAAACTGTCGATGAAGTTTTTCTGCTTTTTTTTTTTTTTTCTGTGAAAGAACACTGACCAAAATTCTGAACATGTAATACAATGTTCTTAGTACCACTATGATCCAACAACTTATTTGTTAAGGGGAGACAATAGTGCCCTGAAGTTGTGGTCTTTAGTTCAATACATTTATCAAAAATCCAGCACATATCTTTCCGGAAATCTAGCACTATTCCTGCTGTCTTCATTGATTTGTGACTTAATAGAAGAGGCAAGTCGTTTTTCACAATATCTGCTTCGATATAAACTCTTATACCTCCGAGTGTAACCGGAAATTTAGCAACTTTAATTGCTGTGACAGCCACTCCATCACCAAAACAAAAACTCCGGTCTGAGTTCGTATACTTCACTAGTTGCAGGTCACTTTCATTTAAAGTATCTAAATAAACATCAAGCCACACTTCGCCAGCCAGTGTACGAGTACAAGCAGAATCCAAGACTGCCATTCCAAATGTTTCCTTTACAAGATTTGAGATTTTTTCATTTGTACTGTTCAAATAAATATTTTCTTGAATGAACAACGTAATGTGTATTTGTTCTGTCGCTTCCGTAAACCTGGGCGTATTTCTAGGACACTCTCTAATTAGATGGTTCGGAGACTGACATTTGTAACACAACAACACGTTTCCACTTCGGTCACATGGATTAGATTGTCCTCGACGAAAACGCCTTTTGTTGTTACCCGGTTTAGAATAATTATAGTTGACGATTTCGGGCTCTGATTTCACTGCCGGTACATTTTCATCACGATAAATGTCACCAAATACTTTCTTTATCGATTCCTTCATGTTTTGATACGTCAAAACAGAACACGTTGTCCGCGCTAATTTTTCGTTCTCTTCCGATATGTTAACCGCGTTCAAAACAAGAAAAGCTTGCACTCCTTCCGGTAGAATAATGTAGAATTTTTTTAATCTTTGGTACAAAAACTCATAACGAACAAGAAAGTCATTTATACTGGTACCTGACGATCTTTTATAAGTGTAAAATTCCTTAAAAGTCATGTAAGCGCGCGTGTGTTCATCCTTTAAATATATGTCATCCAGTTTCTTTATTAAGATCTTCAAGCCATCTCGTCCGCCGATGTCACTTGTTGGCAATTCACGGACACATTCTCTAATATTCGGTGGTAGCGTCAAAAACACTGCTGGCCCTTTTTTTTCCTCAGAAAGATCCGTGAACAACGACCACATTTCAACGTCTTGTTTCCAGTTCTCGTAAACATCCTCCCCCTCCAACAATGGAGGTTGTTTGTTCGAAGTTGCCATATCCGATATCCGATCTGTCTAGTGCTACAGACAAGCTGTACAAAAAAAAAATTTTTTTTTTTTTTTTTTTTTTTTTTTTTCGTTTTGTCGCACACAGAGGGATATCTCTGCTACCATTTGTTGAGACACTTGTAGTCTGTCTAAACTGTACGAACGAACTGACTAAACCAAGATGGCCGACTCCTATTTATATCACCACAAGCAAGGGAGGTAACCATGTAACTGAAGCAAGGGAGGTAACCAATGTCTACATTAACAAGCACCCTCACCCTGTAAAAAGAACTCCTCACTACAAAAACATCTACAAAAGTTGTAGATGGCCTATGCCCCTCCAGAGGCCCAAGGCTATGGATGGATGGATGGATATGCCATGATACAAGAAGAAAATAGTTGGAGAAGCAAGATACATGGAGGGAATTCCAAAATCTAGCAATTTGAGGAAAGAAACTTTCAGAGTAGAAGGCTCTCCTGGGAGATCTTTACAGTGAAGGGATGGAATTTTGATGACTGTCGAGTTAATTGAGGGTATTCATGTCGAGGGAACAGCAAAGCTATGAGTTCATTGGTTCACATTTCAGGGAGCACAACTGCTACAAGTTCATCCGGACATATTCAATTAAAATACCTGTAAAACAAACAGAAGGATGCAATTGAAGTTATACATACATTTTCTATGCTTGAATACAACACCACATATGTGACTTTTTTTGGAGAGGGAGAATCATGTCAGATTATGCGATTTCTGATAATTCAAGCAACTATTATTAATATTGAGTATTATGAAATGTGTCTAAACATAAATCTATCTTTATTTTGTATCTTTCCAGGTACCGTGCACCGGAATGTCTTCTCACAGAGGGGTTTTATTCCCACAAAATGGACATTTGGAGCGTCGGTTGTGTCTTCTTTGAAATTCTCAGGTAGAAATGACAATCAAATTTTTTTTTGACAATCACATTTTTTTTGGCAATCACATTTTTTTTTGACAATCACATTTTTTTTTGGCAATCACATTTTTATTTGACAATCACATTTTTTTTGACAATCACATTTTTTTTGACAATCAAATTTTTTTTTGACAATCACATTTTTATTTGACAATCACATTTTTTTGACAATCAAATTTTTTTTTGACAATCACATTTTTTTTTGGCAATCACATTTTTATTTGACAATCACATTTTTTTTTGACAATCACATTTTTTTTGCCAATCACATTTTTATTTGACAATCGCATTTTTTTGACAATCACATTTTTTTTTGACATTCACATTTTTTTTTGACAATCACATTTTTTTTGACATTCACATTTTTTTGACGATCACATTTTTTTTTACAATCAAATTTTTATTTGACAATCACATTTTTTTTGACAATCACATTTTTTTTGACAATCACATTTTTTTTTTCACAATCACATTTTTTTTCACAATCACATTTTTTTTCACAATCACATTTTTTTTGACAATTACTTTCTTTACATAGTGTCAGATGTAAGGGACTACTATTTGGGAAAAAATTTGCGGGGATACTATGTGGGGAGTTGAGCAGCAAGATATCCATTCGCATTACACTTAAACTTCTGCATATCGATACAGTCAGGGAAATAGAGACCTGGGAGGGAATTCCAAAGTTCAAGGGAAGAAATTGTTTGAGTAAAAGGCTTTCTGGCATCTAGGGATCTCAACAGTGTAGGGGTGAGATTTTGCTGCGTTTTGGGTTAGTCTAGGATATTTACATAGAAAGAGTACAAGGGTTTGAGAGTCAAATGATATATGGGGGACATCACGTCGAGTTCACCAATAGTGTGATGTGGTTTTTGGCTATACACAAAGATGCTCTAAGATGGCCTCTCCCAAAGTTAAGAATCACTACACATATTGGTAATTCTGACGTCCAATAAAGATACTACGAATTTTCCATTTAAATCATCTAAACCTCTATTTAAGACTCAGATTTCATATCCTTTCTCTCCATGCAACACATGTCCTCAACCCTCACTTGCCAAGTTTCACTTCTATACATCATTACACTGTGCATACATGACTGATAGACTATTTGATATTTTTTCTTTTGGACTTCATCCTACATAAAAGACTGATTTGGGGAGGGATTTTCATCTTTGTGATTAAATAATCAGCTGTTAAATATTCTGTACTTTCAACTAACAATTTCCAGGGTAAGAATCAACAAACGTCGGTCAAAGCTCCCTACTCCAAATTCATCACAGTGTTAACTTTTTCAAATTTGGTTTTATCTTAAGTAGGGCAGCCCCTGGAGTGAATGTGGTATTGTGGTGACTGAAATATTTCTAGTTAAGAGTAGGATAGGCAATTTTAAGTATTCAAGGATGATCAATTTTAAGTATTTCAAGGATGATCAACGATACTCATTATCTGCACACTTTTGAATGGCCGTGTGGCTAATTTGTTAATTATGTATTTTTATATTTCGTGCAAATAAATATTTCAAAACTCACTGCTTCAAATTTACAAAATCTCTTCAAAAAATAAACAACTTTTTATTCAAACTCACAGCATCTTATTTGCATATGAGGTGACAAGAAATCTTGTTACTCGTAACGAGATCGCCAGCATATAATTCGAAACAGTAGCCATATTTTTTCTTTATTATTACTTTTTGTCTGCCACCAGACACTACATGCTGTTCCAAATCAAAGATTTGTACAGTAGAACCCTGGGATACGGTTGTGGAATATGATGTTTTTCTGGCCCTTGGTTACGGTATTTGCCCCGCCTTACGGTGTTATTTATAATGTTATTTCATTATATACATATGTATTATATACTGTACTGTATTTTGTTATTAATTTTTGATATGTATTGTATAAAATTTTGCTTAAGCCCCACCATACGGCGATTTCACCTTATGACCCAAACCCCGAAAAAGATTAATGCCGTATCTTGAGGTTCTACTGTACCTGTTTTTAAAGCATTTAATCACAACTTCGTTTGTCAGATAAAATAAATTGCAAATCTAATTTATTTCCAAAATAGGAGACTACAACTAAAGGAGGTAAATTTGCTCATTCTGTAAAAATTCCATTAAAAAATGGGAAAAATTTATTTTCTTTCTTTTCTTTAAGATTGAATTCATTATTTCTTTTATTTCAACGATTAATTTAGGGTGATTTTCATCTGTTTTTTTTTTTTCACATAAAATGAATCACAAATCTAATTTATTTTCCAAATAGGAGAGTGCAACAAAGGGAGATAAATTTCACCATTTCGTAAAATTAAATAAAAAAAAAAAATGGCAAGCATTTCTTTAAGTTTCTTCTTTTTCCTTCTTCCTCTTTTTTCAGTTTGCGTCCATTATTTCCAGGTGCAAATGAAGTTGACCAAATTGCAAAGATCCACGATGTGATTGGGACGCCCGAGAGTCGACTTTTGTCGAAGATAATGAAGTACGTTTTTAAATAACAACAAGAACCGACGTTTTTTACGATGGATCTGTTCAAGCTTTGTTTTTAACAGTGAAAAGGCTATTTGAAACATGACAGACTGACAGACCAACTTACAGGCAGACCAAGTGTGTTTTTTTATCTGCATGCTTTATCATCTATAAAGACCTGTGGAATTGTTCTGCTGGCTTGCTTTGCAGCTGACTACAAGATAGTCGTCTTCAAGTCCAATGTAAACAAATTCTTGTTGTGTCGTCCGCTTAAATAACCAACCACTAACGATTACTACGCTGTTGTGCCAGTGGCCACTGTACACTGATTAACCTTTATCCTTGAGTGGCCTTTGAGATTTGATAAGTGGTGACTCCCTTCAGTGGAAAAAAAAAGAGGTTAAAAATCAGTCGAGGATTAATGAGATTGTTGTTTGTATAATGGAACATAACTTCTAGTGGAGGTCTGAGTGGTGCTCTTTTTCCTTATGCATGTTATCATATTAATACGTCGATTTTTGTTAGGTCACTGAAGTTAAACGACATTGAGTCTGGCCTGTACTATAAATGGTTGACGATCACAGTATGTACTTCTGTAATGTAGCTGTTATGCTTGAACTGTGTTCGTAACAGTTCAAAATTCTCTCAGACCCCCAACACCGTCCAGCACCATCGGAAAGGAACAAAAAAACAAAAATAAATAAATTCAGGCATTTTTACTTTTTTAACAAGAGCATTTATTGCCGTTACTCTCCTGTCTCAACAGCATTTAAGAAGTTTCTTGCTGCCACATGTCCATCTAACTTGGATGCGTTTCTCTTTCTTCTGGCCACATGTTGACCACAGTCGGCCCAGTCTCACCTTCACTTTACATGTCTGTCTCCTTTGACGTTGACATTGAATGATGATGAAAATATAAATTACAATAATAAAATAAATTACAATATTTATCAATCGATCAAAAATTCAAACAGGAAAATATAATAATGAAAAATCCTTAACCCATAAATTTTCAAAGATAGACTCTTTTCACCAGAAGATAAGCGTTGGTAAATTATGCTAATCAGTTTCGCACTAATGATTCTTCGATTTTCAGGTCTTCTCGTGGAATAAATTACAATTTCCCATCGAAACCAGGGACGGGAATTGAAAAGTTGGTGCCGCACGCCTCACGTGATGCCGTCAGTCTGATTCAGGGCTTGTGTATGTACGATCCTGATGAAAGAATGACTGCAAGACAAGCGTTGAAACATCCTTTCTTCCGAGAATATTGGTGAGAATTTCGATTTTTACTTTTACTGATTTTTTAAAATTATTTCATTAAAAAAATACACAAAATAAGCCAAACAGAAAACAATACACTTTTTTACGGCATATCAACCCCTTTTCAGGTTATTTAATACCGAATCCAGTGATTTTGAAGAAAAATTGTTTAATAGAATACGAGGGGCACACAATAAGTAATACCCCTGATCCACTTCCAGTTGACTGATCTAGCTGAAATTTTGCATGTACAATGATTTATATCTCTACAGGTTATGTTGCAAACTACAGCTCTGAACTAATTGTGGTTTCTGTTTTACAGGTGTTTGAACTGAGTCAGGTGTGAAAAGGAGCTTGTTGAATGTCGAGCAGTGATCCAGTTTTTGTATTTAAAAGGACGCACACCACAGGAGACTTTTGATGAAATGAAAGAAACTTATGTTGATAATGCCCCATCATATGACCTTGTAAAACGCTGGCATCGTGAATTCAAACATGGCCGGAAGTCTGTGGAAACAGCTCCCAGACCTGGTCGCCCCCCCTTCTGCCATAGATGAGGCATCTGTCCGTCAAGTTGAGGCTGCCATTTGCATATGCATAAGGTGTTTGCCAGATAGATTCCCAGGTTGCTCACACCATTCCAGAAGCGAGAATGCGCCGAGTGCTCGAGGATGAATTTGGAGATGTGCCAGGAAGATGAGTACAAAGTTTTTCAAAAGACTGATTGCACAGGATGAAACCTAGGTCCATCACTATGATCCAGAGACCAAAGCCCAGTCAATGCAGTGGAAGCACTTGGACTCACCACCTCCGAAGAAGGCAAGGGTTCAGCCCTCCACTGGCAAGGTCATGCTCACAGTCTTCTGGGACCAGGACGGAGTAGTGATGACAGATTTCCTGGCAAAGGGAACCACAATTACAGGAGCCTATTATGCTTCACTTTTGAGGAAACTGAGGGAAGCTATCAAAATCAAGAGGCGGGGCAAGATCAGCAAAGGTACCGTCCTCCTGCAGGACAACGCTCCGGTCCACAACTCGCATGTCGCCAGATCAGAAGCACAGGTGTGTGGTTATGAAACCCTCCCCGATCCACCCTACTCTCCTGACCTTGCACCCTCTGACTTTCACCTCTTTCCAGCCATGAAGTTGTTTTTGAAAGGAAAGCGTTTCCCAGATGATGCAGCCTTGATTTTTGAAGTCAGGTTGTGGTTGGAGGACCAACCTGGGGTGTTCTACAAAAACGGTCTCCAGAGCTGCATCAAACAATGGGAGAAATGCATCACTCTGGGTGGTTCCTATGTAGAGAAAGACTAATAACTGTGCCAAGTTTCGTTGCTCTACTGCCATGGGAAATGGGTCAGGGGCATTACTTATTGCACGCCCCTTTGCTTTTTTTTTTTCAAGTCTGTTTCTATTTAACCCATAGTTAGGACCCTAACAGGTACTACCACTCCGGGTCAGAGTGGACCTGGGAGCAATGGCAATTAAAGGGTGGCTCCACACTCCCCAAAGCCCACAAACTGGGGCCTCACCACTGAATATAGTTTTAGGTCATATCCAGGACCAAAACAATACACAATAAACAATAGGATTTTAAAACAAAATTTTCACGGATGTTACTGTCATGGGTCAGACTGTCTGTACCATTATTGTTGGCTCACAAGGCGCTTTCACACAGGTCATCAAAGATCTCATTGAATACAGCCTGTGGTGTTCCCTGGAAGGTGAGTGGCAACAAGTCTCCCCATTATTATTATTGTTGTTGTTATTATTATTAATTTTATTATTATTAATATTATAATGTTGTTGTTATTAATATTTTTATTATTATTATTATTAATTTTATTATTATCAATATTATTAATGTTGTTGTTATTATTATTATTAATATTTTTATTATCATTATTAATTTTATTATTATTAATATTATAATGTTGTTGTTATTAATATTTTTATTAATATTATTATTAATTTTATTATTATCAATATTATTATTGTTATTATTATTATTATTAATATTTTTATTATTATAAATGTTATTATTATTAATATTATTAATGTTGTTATTAATATTTTTATTAATATTATTATTAATTTTATTATTATCAATATTATTAATGTTGTTATTATTGTTATTAATATTTTTATTATTATAAATTTTATTATTATTAATATTATTAATGTTGTTGTTATTATTATTATTATTAATATTTTTTATTATTATAAATTTTATTATTATTAATATTATTAATGTTGTTGTTATTATTATTAATATTTTATTATTATTAGTTTTATTATTATCAATATTATCAATGTTGTTGTTATTATTATTATTTTTTTATTATTATTAATTTTATTATTATTAATATTATAATATTATTATTATTATTATTATTAATTTTATTATTATTATTATTATTATTATTATTATTATTATTAAGTAATCTCGGTGTTAATTGGTACTAAGTGTGATATCAAGTCGTCTGAAAGAACATTTGAAAAAAAAAAAAAAACCCCTGCAAGTTTCTTATATATTGGGCGGCCTTCAGACCTCTGCTATTGTAGCTACCACCAATATCCTTAGAGAAACTCTTGATCTTTAAAACTTGTGGTTTGGAGCCGGAATTGAGGGAGACTCCTCTGAGAATGAATCTCATCTCTTTTCAAGGAGACGTTATGAAGCAAAATCATGATTATCATTATTAATGCAGCTAGTATAATTTTTGTAATTTAATTTTATCACTGCATTGCTATCCAAATGGAAAATAATGTTGTCTTTTTAATTTTTTTTTCTTTTTTTTTCTATAGGGGTTCGGAGGAAGGAATCAGAGGTGAAACGTTAGCAAAACCGTCAGAAGAGTTACGCGTTTTTAGCCGCGGACAGGAATTGACATCTCAATCCAAAATTATGGGCAACAAAATGAAGAAAGCACCTGACACAAAATTCTCCGTCATAACGAACTTACCTAAAGCTCAGTCCCTTCCGACTCACCTCGCTCACCACAAAGAAAAACGAAAGGTTGGGGAATATTGCTGGAATATAATGTTAATTCATCTCACAGTTGTGTATTAAACATGGATCGAAAACAAATGAATGAAAATAGACGAAGTTCAAATCAAGTACAATTTATTCATTTAATTAATGTTGACACCAACATAAAAGACCGTTAACATAATATAATAATATGTTCTACATTATAACAAGGCCGATAGCCATTAGTCGCGTGCTCTCGTGTAATGAATGAATGCGTGAATGTAGGATTGACATGAAATTCTTAAAGATAAACTAAAATGACCGAAAAATGGGCTGAAATGACTTAAATAAATAAAAAGTAAATGACTTAGAATGACTTTAATGAACGAATTGAATGACCTTAAGAATGACTTGAATGCTTAAAAAATAACTGGAATCCTCCAAAAACAACTTGAATGATTTGGAGAATGACTTGAATGGCTTTGAGACTGACTGGTTGTAAAGTGGGTGATCATTTTAGATTAAATTAATACAGAAAAGTGATCCCCCACAATAAGTACAGCATGTAGTAAGAGCAGATGCTACACTTTGACCTTGGCCAAAAGGCCAAGAAAAGGGTGTATTTATTTGCTTCTCCACTTAGAAAATTAGGCACAAGGCCATTTTTTAATGTGGAGCGAGAGGGAGGGAAAAGGGGATCAGCTCCCGATGGGTGGGAAATGGGAGCTGGATAGTGACAATTGGTATGAAGGTTTGCCCCTACATTGACTAAGGTCTTATATGTGGGGTTGCCCCCACATATGGTCTTTGCTTGCAGTATCTACCGGAACAGATGGTATTTATTTGCTCCCCCACCGAGCAAATTAGGCACAAGGCCGATTTTTAAAGTGAGGAGTGAAGGGGAAATGGGGACCAACTCCCCGGGGAGTAGGGGAGCTGGATAGTGACAATTGGTATGAAGGGTTGCCCCTACATTGACCAAGGTCTTATATGTGGAGTTGCCCCCACATATGGTCTTTGCTTGCAGTATCTGCCGGAACAGATGGTATTTATTTGCTCCCCCACTGAGCAAATTAGGCACAAGGCCGTTTTTAATGTGAGGTAAAAACCAGCTCCCCTAAAAGTAGGCAAAAAGGGGGCACTCTGGTTACCAAAAATAATAATTGTCCCAGTATAGAGGGTTTCCCCTCCATTGACTGGTACAAATTATCTTAAGTGCAGCATCTGCTGGAACAGATGGTATTTATTTGCTCCCCCACTGAGCAAATTAGGCACAAGGCCGTTTTTAATGTGAGGTAAAAACCAGCTCCCCAAAAAGGGGGCACTCTGGTTAACAAAAATAATAATTGTCCCAGTATAGAGGGTTTCCCCTCCATTGACTGGTACAAATTATCTTAAGTGCAGCATCTGCCGGAACAGATACTACACTTTGATCTTGGCCAAAAGGCCAAGAAAAGGGTATTTATTTGGTCCCCCATCGAGCAAATTAGGCACAAGGCCGATTTTTAATGTGAGGAGTGAAGGGGAAATGGGAGACCAGCTCCCCGGGAAGTAGGGGAGCTGGATAGTGACAATTGGTATGAAGGATTTCCTCTATATTGACCAAGGTCTTATATGTGTGGTTGCCCCCACATATGATCTTTGCTTGCAGTATCTCCCGGAACAGATACTACACTTTGAGATATTAAATCCTATTCATGTTAAAAATACATTGAAAATCAACAATGAACAAAAAACTTAAGCACATGACCAACTCAAAAGGGGGGATTATGGGGATCGTTGGTCATCCTAGTCACTTCAGAACTAAACAAAATCAAAAGTTTCTCCCAGCTAGTATCTACTTTCACCATAATACCGCATTCACCTTTTCATACTGGGGGACGTTCTACTTAACTCTCAATTTTTAAAACATTTTTTATTGACGTGTAAAAAACAAAACAGATGACAACAAAATGGTACAATGATTCATTTGTGTCGAGGGCGGGGGAAGAAAAAACAAAAGGTGGTTAGTAGGACCCTCTCAACCCCGTCTAGTTGATAGACTGCCCGTTCCACTAGGTTTGTAAAAGGAACCTCGCTTCTGCGGGTCAGTCTCTACGTGGGGATGCCCTCTAGATGCGGGTGAATAGAGAAAAGAAAATTTTGTGGGTAAGGGATTGTATTTCTTTCTCTCCAAGATGGGTGAAATTTAGAGGAAGAGGTGAAAACAAAAATTGCAAGTAGGAGAGGGTGGGGATCTTGGAGACTTCCTAATCGGGGAGGGATGGAACACACACTCAACTAGTTGAGAGGCTACTTGTTTAATTTTACTTTACAGAACTGCGCGTTCCACACCTAGGCGGGGAACACGTATTCAAATTTGGCTCCTCTTCGTACACACAGACTTGCTACATGTATCCATCTTCTGTCAAATGCCGTGCGATGCAGCCTTCTTCTATCACATCTGATCTTCACCCGCAGTTGATGTCTAAAGAAAGCAATCAGATCCTGATCAGAAAAAGCCCCCCCCCCCCCGGTAACCTTGCAGATGCGACGTCCAAATCACCATTCTTGCCACAGGCCAGGATCGTAACATAGACCATTTGTCTTTCCCGGTCCCACAGCGGCCTCACGTTGTCCATGACATTGGATACGATAATTGGGCGAGAATGCTCAGGATCGATGCGAGCCGTCACTTCGCTGACATACGACCAGTACTGGTGGAGTTTGCAACAGTCAAAGAAAGCGTGATCAGTCGTTTCTATGGCCGTTGTCCCACAATGGGGACAATCAGGTGACTCCAAAAACCCGGAACTGCATTGTATGTTGTTGAGTGGAAGTGTATTTTGGGCCAATCGCCATGTCAGAGAGAACTCTGAATTGTTCAGATGACTCAAAGCTGGCGCCCAGCTCCACGCGAAGCGGATCTCACTCTGCTGCCACCCCAAACACACGCATAGTGAGTCGTGTGCGCCTCCCCCTCACTAGATCCCTGTGGAGTTCCCTACGGGTAGCAGTCACAAGGTCGCTGGACCTTGGTAGTCGTTTTAGCATGTAGGCAGATTTTCTCCACGGCCTGCGACAGCTCTCGATAGAAGGGTCGAGAACGAGGTCAGGGAAAGTGGCAGTTACCACGGGGTGCCACGGTTAGTCATTTTGCATATAGTGGCTCAGGAAGGCCAGCCTCTCAGCATCTCGATGACCATTCAAGTCCGGCATTTCCAAGCCTCCCCCACACAGATGTTGAATACAGACCTGCCTGCTCACCCAGTGTCTTCCTCTGTCCCAAAGAAGCGAGGACAAGAGTTTGACGAGAGATATTAGGTGTTGTGCAGGCAGGGGAAGTATGGCTAGTCGATAAAGGATGAGAGGAAAGACGTAAGTGGTGCACGCCTCAGCTCTACCCTTTAAGGAAAATTTCCTAGGAAGCAACGAATTGACTGCAGCCTCCATCTTTGACCGGTACGTCCAACCAATTTTTGTCAAGCTGGAGACCCGGTCCAAACCACACGCCGAGGTTCCGAACCACATGCCGAGGATCCGAACCGGGCCATCTGTCCAGCTGAAGGGAGCTGGAAGGTTGGCGTTGCCACTCCAGGCGCCCAACCGCAGTCCTACCGACTTGCTGCGGTTTATCTTGGTCCCTGTAATTCTTTCGTACCGAGCGAGCGCCTCTGACATGATCTTGATGTCTCAAGAAAAGCTTAAAAAGCTAAGAACAGAATCTTAACAACAGACCTTTGATCTTAACCAAAAAAGACAAGCACAAAAGTGTTACGGATAGACCGACCGACAGACAGATCGATGGAGTGACTTATAGTGTCGCTTGCAGATGACTAAAAAACGTGAAGTATATTACTAGGTTGACAAGAAAGTTCTTACAGAATTTTTAATTTTGATTTCAAACGATGTATTTTCATATAAGTTTTCGTGATAGTACTTTCAATTTATACATCATTTTCAAGAGTGTTTTTCTCACTATCTAATCATTTAAATTACAATCGTCTTAAAACAATTATGTCTTCTTTTCAGAATGTTGAATACAAGATGGGAAAAAAGCAAATTTGCACAATTTTCTAATTTCAATTCAAGCAAGGCCGAAAAGCTGCTGAAACAGCTCAAGATATCAATGAAGCCTTTGGCCTGGGAACCAGTACTAAACGCACAGCACATAATGGTGGTTGAAGAAATTTTGTGATGGTGATGAGAGTCTTGAAGATGATGAGCATAGTGGCTGTCCATCGGATGCTGACAACGATCAATTAAGAGCCTTAATCAAAGCCAATCTATTTTAGAACTTGCTTCTGAATTAGACGTAATATACACAACAATTTCCAGCCACTTGACAGAAGTTGGAAAAACAAAAAAGCTTGATAAATGGGTGCCACACGAATTGAACGACAACCAAAAGAAATGCCATTATGAAGTGTCATCTTCCCTTCTTTTACGCAACAAAAATGACTCGTTTCTCGATCAGATTGTGACTTGTGATGAAAAGTGGGTCCTTTGCAATAACCGGTGATACTAAGGTCAGTGGTTAGATGCTGATGAAGCTCTATGGCACTTCCCGAAGCCAGAGTTGCACCAAAAGAAGGTTTTGCTGGCAGTTTGGTAGTCTGCGACCAGTCTCATCCATTACAGTTTTTGAATGCAGGCGAAACCATTATGGCGGTGAAGTACTGTCAACAAATGGATAAAATACATCAGAAATTTCGACAACATTACCCAGCATTAGTCAACAGAAAAAGCCCAATTCTTCTTCATGACAATTCCCGACTGCACATTGCTCTACCGATCCTGCAGAAGTTGACGAATTGAGCTACGAAACTCTGCTATATCCGCCATACTCTCCAAGCCTCTCACCTACTGACTACCATTTTTTCAAGCAACTTTCTGCATGAGAAATGCTTCAAAAACCTAAGCAATATCAAAAACGCCTCCAACCACTTTATCGCCACCAGAATGCAAGATTTTTACATTACTGGCATAAATACCCTTGTTTTGCGTTGGCAAAAGTGTGTTGATTCTGACATTGCTTATTTCGATCAAAAAATTTTCGCTTGAGTCGAGATATGTTCATCTGAATTTAAAAGTTAAAAACTGCAATAACTTTCCTGTCAACCTGATATTTTCTACTCACAAGTCACGGTAATTTTCTATCTTGAAAGATTCTGCCACACGGAATTGGAAAGTGTGAGTCATCTAGTATCAAGTTGCAAGGTTCTTTTAGGAGACGGCTACTACACAGCGAGACATGATGGAGTATGTAAGTACATCCACTGGACCATCTGTAAAAAATTAAACATCAAATGTAGCAGCAAGTCCTGTGAACATCAACCTGAAAGAACAGTTGGAAATGACTTATATACCAAACATTACGACCATGTAATCTCTACAGCCACCTACCTTGAAAATGCTGCTGTGAAACCTTACATAGTTATATGGAATAAGTCAGAGAGAGTTGCAACCTTGATTGAAGTGAGTGTTCCTAATGATGGCGGTCTGAACAGAGCTGAAAGAGAGAAACAGACCAAATGCCAAGGTCTCATGTACGATATGAAAAGAAACTGGAATCTTACAAAGATATCAATCATACTAGTTATTACAGGTGCCACTGGGCTTATGAAGAATAACCTGAAGTCATACCTTACTAATATACCTGGTGAACCAAGTGCAAAAGAGATCTAGACAATTGCAGTTAAGGGAACAATGAGGATACTAAGAAGAGCTCTCGGTTGGTTTCGATAAAAAGCAAGGGAATTTTGGCAGCTGGTTTGGCTGCCCCATACACAGCATTACAATCTTCAAAGGAAGAAAATTAAAAAAATTTTTTAGAATAATGATATCTGAGGATTTTGTGGGAAATGTGCAATGCGGTTGATTCCGTGTTACTTTTTCACCCTTTTTGCGAACCTGATGCTACCAGATCAGGCTGTCTGAAGCTACCGGCTTCTTGACCTAAAATGCGCCAAACATTGATGCTATTGTTTTTTTTTTAATTTCCATTTTTTTGTTTTTAGCATAACTAACTTACTTATTTTGTTACATATTCCCAAAGAAATCTGGTGCCATTTTTTATGATACAGATCAAGAACTCATGTTTTTTAAATAATGCGGTAATATTTAAGTATTTCTAACATACCAGTTATATATATCATTGCTTTTCGTTGATATTGACACAAAATTAGTAGATACCATTTTTTGTTAACTCGAATTTTTAATTTTCCAAATTTTGCTATTATATGTAGTTGCACCCAAATTTGTTGAATAGCATTCAAGCTCAATATCTCAGATTGCAATATAGATTATTATAAATGGAACCTTGATTCTGAAACTCCAATACATAGAATCAAATCTAACAAATCATTATAGAGTTCAGTATATGTTATCTTTCAGAGCTTGTCACTAAATGTCTCCAGAATTTTTGAAAATATAAAGAACTTGAAGCATAAAAGCGTTTTCCTTACAAAAACCACTGCACTTGAAAAGGGTTGATATCCGTAAAACAAAAACAACCAAACAAAACCGTTGTGGCCCGCAAGAATCACTATAAAGGAAATCACGGCTATGAGTTAGAAATGGTCAATCGTATTGAAACAAAATTGAATATACAAAGAGCAACAATCGTAGTACACACTGCCAGAACAAAAGTACACGGACTGATATATATTTATCTCCCACCACGATGGGATGTGACACAAGGTCGGAAGGTAGAAAAATGAGTCAGTTCTCCGAGAGAAGCACTTCGGTCCTGCAAAATATGCCTGAGTAGCTCTGTTGGCATTCCTCAGTGAGGCCACGCTAGGCAACAAGCGATAAACTTGCTCCCCCTCAAACCCAGGAGCCTGGGGAGGTCGATCTGCTAGGGCTACACAGAACATTTTGCATCAGTCTGACAGCAAAAAGGCCACCGAAATGACCTAGTTTTTGTCGGACTGATTATCGAGGTTTGTACCTTGACTTACGTGTACAAAAAAGTACGCTGACCACACCGAAAGTCGTACATCTTGGTCTGTTTCTACAGTTTAGAAGAGTTCATCTTTTGTACAACACAAAACAAACACGGTGATAAATATCTGGAACTTGAAGCATAAAAACATTTACCAAAATGTTCAGATTCAGCATTAAATAATCGGAAAAAGGTTGATCCAAAACACAAAACAATGAAACCAAACTTTTTGTATCATATATTACTAGCATTCCGCCTGGCATTGCCTGGTCGCAAAATATGCTTAAATATGACATTTTGATTAATGCAGATTTTGTATCTATTATATTATATTGGACCCAATATATAGTAACTAGCCTGGGTGCCCGGTGTTGTCCAGGTGTTTGGAGGTGTGTGTTGAGCTAAAAAAAGAAAAAAGTGGTAGTAGGTAGGCAGGCTTGAACCCCTATCGTGAAGGAGGAAAAGAACACGAAAAAAAGAAGTGACGTCTTTGCTGTTGCGTCCATCGCCAAACCGGAAGTGACAAAGTTTTAAATTAAGGCTAGTCAATCGAAAAGAGGGGATGACTTTCGGAAATATTGGCAAAAAAAAAGCGACCCCTCCCTGTAGAAAATCACCCCGTTTAGGGTGAAGTAATAAATGTTTTTAGCCAATTTTTCGATATTTGTCGTCCGAAGATTCAAAACAATACCAATCTCGTGAAAATCCGTCGCCTCTGTCAAAAGGTTTAGACAGACATACAAACATACATGCATACATTTGAACAGACAGGTGAGATTTATATAATAGATGATCTAAAAAGTTTTAAAAAAAATGACTCGTGCAGCACCATTGAGAATCAAAACCAGAATGTTTAGCATACGATGTTTAGCATACTTGTTCCTTTAACGTTAATGACTGAGCTATGAAAACATGTTTGCGGCAAGGCTAACAATTAAAACATGAACCAATAGCTATTACGTTACGCATGCATATTCATAATAACCTTATATACTAAGTTTCATGTCTGTAGACCAAAAACTGATAGAGGAATTTGGTAGGGAAAATTTTTTCAACAAATACATATACGCATCCATAAATATATAGGAAGAGGTCTGTGTTTGCTATAAACTTTTTACACAAATATTACGCAAGTATAAATCATTTAGAATGCATGAATATAATTACATGTAATAGTTAACTAAAGATGATCATCCCATAAGAAAACAACAAAAAAACTAATAGGAAATTAATTAAAATGAATTAAAATGAATAATATGCAAATTAGTTAGATTTTTTGCAGATGAATGCAATTCCACGACCCATATATAAAAAAGTTGTATTTTCGTTTGAAATGAATAGAAAAATGGGGTTTTAATATGAATACCAACACACACACACACACAAAAAAAAAAATCAGTAGTATAGATATGTATATTTTCTTTTCTTCTACCGACATTCAAGTCTTTAATGTAATGCTACATGATGTTATTTTAAAAATAATTTCTATTTTTTATCATAAATCTTTTACCCATGTTTTTGTTCTTCCTGTAGAGAAAACACAAGAAGACGCAAGAAAATCCTGAATTTGTTACCCACACGGGTCTTTTACCGCGGCTAAATGTGCATTCGACGATGGTCAGTCCACTTTCTAGAATTTATCCAAATTCCTTCAATTCCAATGCAAAATACAATCCAAGCGGAACCTTGACGATTCTACCAAACTTAACCCAAAGCAACAAATTTCAAAAAGTAAGAACCATTCAAACACATTATTTTCAATTGTTACAGGATGACCCCCTTCATCCCCCTATACGACCTGATTACACCATCATTACATCATCAGCATATATACCTATCTCAGAGGCAATTTTGTCAGGGAGGTTATTTATGAATATTATAACAAAGTTGTATTTTCTTTTTAGAGAAATAGAACAAAAAGGGGGTTTAATATGAATATCAATACACAACCCCCCCAAAAAAAAATTCATAGGAGACATATATATATATATATATATATATATATATATATATATGAACAAATGATTAATAAAACATGTTAAAAAACATCTTGAGAAAGAGTTAAAAACATATTTAATTTTAAAAAAGGAAGCACAAGATAAGTGGATAGTCCTTAATCCGCGGAGTTTCGAAGAAATACTCTCCTTCTAATCAGAGGCCAGGAATTAGCAAAATGCGGGATCGGATTTTGCATGTAAAAGTATTTAATGAAACCACAAGTAAGTCACAGATCTTACTTGGTTAAAAAAAGGGTGAGGTAAGGGAATAGGAGGTAAAAGAAAAAATGATAAAAAGATTTCACATGAATGGATAGTCCGGTGAAGGGTAAAAAATCCAAGAATGGTAAAATCCAAACACGGTCGAATTAAAAACTTCCAATCCAACAGGTAAGTTCCAAATGGTCCAAAATGATCCAAAACACAAAATTCCTTGGAAAAAATCACAAATGGAATGAGTTCAAAATCATTATATATATATATATATATATATATATATATATATATATATATATATATATATATATATAGTGGGGAGAAGTCCCCAATCTTGTAAAAATGTTAATTTAACAACTGATAAAGGAAGAAATCAAACAAAAATCATCACACAATATCGTAGTAAACTATTTAACATTTCTACTGAATTATTTTCAATATGGCCGCCCTTGGCTGCAATTATTCGTTCATTGTATCCCCTGAAGCTCTTTACTGCGGCACGGGGGGGAGGTTCTAGGGGAATTTTGGCCCATTTTCACTTAAGGTATTATCATGAGCTGTAGTATGGGTCTCCTTCTCTAAGATCGACCAGAGGGTTTAACTCTGGAGATGAAGGAGGCCACACTTCCTTCCCCCAAAAAGCAGGAAAGTGACCCTCATATCAATCCTGCGTTTTGTTTGCAGTGTGAGCGGGTGCACTGTCCTGTTGAAATGTGAAGGGCCTATCTTTGAAATGCTTCTTTATTTCGACATGTGCAGGCGTCCAAATATTCTCAATGTACGAGTTTGTGTTAATTTTTGCACCATCTTTAACAAAAATGAGAGGTAATCTCCAACTCTCAGAGATCGCAGCCCAAACCATTACCGAGGCAGGTTTTTGGTGACAGAAAACAGATTTCATGGAATAAGGAACGCTATCTGTGCTCTTTGTCAATAGTTGAATTTGGCCTCAACAGTGAATATTTTCTCGTCAGAAAAGATGATTTTACCAGCGTCCGTGTCATCCTTCATTCGATTTAAAAGAATCTTGGATCTTTCCAACCTCTTTTGTTTCTGCAATGTCGTGAGTTGTCTGCTCGTCATCTTCAAGGAGGAAAACGTGAGATCTTCTTTAACAATGGTTCTAACGCTTTTTTTGTCAATTTCCAAACTCTTAGCCATTTCCCTCATGCTTCTCTTGGGCTTCCTCCTTATTCGCTCTCTAATGACCTTACTTTTGAATGATGTACGAGCAGTTCGAAGTCGTCCACATTTGAGTCGATCATCTGTTGTCCCAAGTTATTTGTAGCACTTTACTGCATCCTGAAATGTTGATTTCAGGGCTTCTAAGAGCTTGACAATCTCCGGGTTTGTCTTTCCCGCGCAATTTAGTTGGATAATAAATTATCGAAATGAAAATGAAAGACGTTGAAAAATAAATGGAAATTTGTAGTAATAGACAGTGTTCATTCCTTGCAACAATGTTTGAAAGAGTTCACGTGAATTCTTTTTGCCGTTTGTGGAAGAAGAATGTTATATTTTTTATTAAAAAATTTTTTGCAACATATTAACGTTTAATTCAAACGCCAAAAAAACAAAGAGACGCAATTGATTTCAATATGTATAATAAATTAGAAACTGAAACAAATTTGTTGAATGTTAAAAATAATGTTATGAACAGTTATCATAATGATAATAGTAATAGTTGAAAATAAAATATTAATAAATAAATATAGTAACGTATTAATAACAATGATGCTAGTTTTAAATGATAATAATAAACCTCCCCACGAGGGAAGAGTTAGAGACAATGTCGGTTTTTAATGTGGAGTAAATTCCGTTCTCCCCTCTTACAAAAATGGCACACTGGATAGGGACAAAAATAAAAATAAAAATAAAAACGTCTCGGTCATGAATACACCTTGCTCTTTATTATATAGTCCAGCTGATTATCTAAGTTTTCATTTTTATTCAAATGAATTCTTATTTTATGTAAATAACTTTCTTTTTTTCTTCTAGTCTTCAACAAAACCAACAAGAAAAAATCCCTATCGACATTATCAACTGGCACCATTACTCAATCCAAATGGACATCCACGTTCGTAAAGATTCTGACCCCAACATTTCCAAACAAGTTCGCCCACACACCCACTGCTGTAAATACAATCACTTTTTTTTTCTCCTAAAAAAATTGAATAAAATCAATTGATGTATAAAAAATAATTTGATTACATTTCATTCAATTTTATTTCTGTTTAAAGGGGTAAGCCGTTTAGGTGGAAGCATTGAATAATTAGAAATAATAAAATATTGGATATTAAAGTCTATTCCAAACAAATTTTATTTATTCTTTATTTAATTTAATCTTAAATTATTTGAAATCAAATTCTATTTTCAACATTGTGTCAAATAAAAATAATTCTATCTTTAGAGAATGTGTTACATTACAAAACATTCAATCTGCAGAGATTGTGTCACATTAAAAATATTCCATCTTCAGAGACTGTATCCCATTAAAAATTCCTATAATCAGAAACTCTGTTACATTAAAATAATTCTATCTCTAAAGATTGTGTCACATTAAAAAAATTCAATCTTCAGAGAATGTGCCACATTAAAAAAAAAATCCATCTTCAGAGACTGTAGCACATTAAAAAACCCAACTTCAGAGATTGTCACATTTAAAAATTCTATGTGAAGAAAAACTATCAGATAAAAGGAAAACAACCCCCCTTTTTTTTTTACAATAACGAAACAATTTGTTGAATATTGGATCTCCAGATAGCATTAGATAACCTGATGGAATGAGGAGGCAAGAGGTGGTATTGTGTTACGTTACAATGTACTGAAATGGAATACTTTGCTGGTAAAAAGAAATTGGAAGATAACTAGTTTAGCAAAGTAATAAAATAATTGCAGGATATTCATATAATAAGGAATTGGAATTTTATGATGCCAGTTAAAAATTTGTACAATAAGAGATTTTGAAATTTTAGTTACATAAACAAAAGTTAACATAAACATATAACAAGGTTGATCTAAACGTAAGACTGACCTGGTTGGTGACGTAAGATGAACAAAGAAAACGGTTATGATTTACTCACAGAACAGACCAGGCAGAGTTAGTCAAAGAGTTAGTTAGTTAGTTAGTTAGTTAGACTGACTAGAGGTCGACTCAGAAGATATTTAATCTCTTGAGGTCCACAGAAGAATTCATTGCTCCAACTGTTAGAAGATATAAAAGGCGTGCAAGTCTGTGCGAATTCACAACCATGGGATAAAGTTATGTAAGCACACAGAAACGAGCAGATGCTGAAAATTATACACACATCAAGAGACACGTGTTATACAGTCACTATGTAACAGGTTTATACAGTCATTATACAACACGTCTTTGGCATAATCGTGTTGACACACCGTTTCTCATCAAATCACCGAAGTTAAGCAACGTTGAGCCTGGTTAGTACCAGATGGGTGACCATTTGGGAATTCTAGGTGCTGTATGTGCTCTCCGCTTATCTCGGCATTTGTTTCCAATCGTCCTGTACAGATATTTCACTTGCTATTAGTATTTAACAAAGTTGACTAAGGAGAGGTGTGGTTGGAGATTGTGCACCTCCTGCCACAAAAATTTCACAATAAGGCATCTCTTCGTGGGTATTCATAGTCTTTCAAAGACTGAAGGAGCCCAACATATAACACGTTTATTCAATTAACATTTGCTATAGGTTGGACAATGTCCGTGTAAGGAAAAAAAAATTTGAAAGACCTTTAGGCTACTGAAAGTCCGTAAGCGGTTATCTTCAGGCAAAGATATTCGGTGCTCAAACATCCAATGAACAACGACTGGAGAGAAAAAAAGGAGACGTCTGTTGCAGTATTTTTGATACATAATGGGGCTATAGTCCCTCACAGTTGGAAGATTCTATTTATAAACGATGCTGCTAGGAACTGGCGAATCAAATTAATTCACGTTCTTCTATCAACCAATCAGAAACCAGAATTGCTCCATAAAAATTGAACCTTTTTCTTTAGCAACCTTGCATATGTTTTCTTTGTGTCAACACGAAAAGAATCTTTTGCTCTGTGGCTACGAAAATTATAAAGTCAGAAACTTGAACAAAAACAAACTGTCTAATGAGAACCAGTCACCTCCAGGACTTGTATAGAACAACTAACCCGATCGGAAACTGTTCTGAAACTAAACATCGCTTCCAACTCCAAAGCGTCTTTTTTTGTTGCTGCCAGGAATCTCTCTGATGTTCAACTGTGATTCCCAAAAGGACTCAAGCAGTTTTTTTTTTTTTCTCTTGGGACTGATGAAATGAATGCGCCTTGCAAGCTAGTTGGTCAGTGTGTAACCAAATCACCTAAAAGAGATAATCCTCTGTGAGAGGAAATAAGCCATTTATGACTGTTACAAGTCGTCAACTCCATAGATTTTATTGTCAGTCAATAGTCGAGGCATTAACACATTCGCTGCCAACTATAAGTATTCTCATAAATTGGCATTTGCTTAGCATTGCCTGCTATGAGTAAACTCGAAATAATGAAGTCAATGCATGCTTGGCACATACGATAACTGCCTTTAAATTGAACTGGCATTTCCAAAATAACATATATTGAATAGTATGTTTATGAGTTGTCTCGTATTTGGCCCCAGTCATGTATTATGTTTTTTCTAGTGAATACGTATATAAGTTATAAGTTGAATGATTCACTATAAATAACAGCTGATTTGAGTTATTTTTATTATAAAAAATATACAAACTGATAAAAACTGACAATTCCTTGTCTTGTGATAATTTATTTATAAAAAAGTGTCCCCTGCAATTCTTGCAAAAATTGGCAAATTCCTACAAAAAAGTTATTTTATTACAAAAAATATACAAATTGAAAAAGGGGACAATTCCTTTAAAAATAAATACAAATTTATTAAATTTTCCATATTATTTTTCATATGAATTATTTATTGATTTTATTTTTGGAAATTGCGAAAAAATATCAATAAATTCATTAGAGATATAGCTGCGAATGTGTTAAAATATTCAAGTATGCAACACTGACTGGCTTTTGTCATCAGTTTTTATAGAGTTTAGACATTTCTGCTGATGACACTACCATCTATGGCAACACATCAAAGATTGTAAACAGCCAGGTTCTCTCTGATTTTCTCTCCTCTGATCTTGAGCAATGGGAAAGAGGTGGCTGGTTACTTTTAATGCATCTAAAACCAAGCTTCTATCTTTACATCATCAGTGCTCCGAGTCCCATCTGGCATCAATTGAAATGGATGGCTCTCGACTTGGGGAGGCTTCATGTTTTGACAAGCTTCTGGGCTTGACCTTTACTCCTGATCTGAAATGGAACCCGTTGCCAAGGTCGTTGGTAAAATGGTGGGATCCTTCTATCGATCCAGTAGATATCTCACTCCTGATGCAATTCTCTTCCTATATAAGAACCAGGTACGTCCAAAGATGGAATACTGTTGCCACATCTGGGCAGGAGCTGCTAGAAAGGACTTGTCCTGCCTTGATAGAGTTCAAAATAGACTTTGTAGCCTCATAGGAGATATCCTTTTTCTCTTGTAGGGGATGCCCTCTTCTCTTCCCTGCAACCTCTTTCTCACAGAAGAGATATTGCGAAACTATCTTTGCTTTATTGTTATTTTCATGGCAAGTGGTCGTCTGAGCTCCAATCTATGGTCCCCCCTTGCCAAACTTTCACAAGAAACACTCGTCTAGCTGAAAATACTATCAATAATTTTGTCCACTCTTTATCTGTGCCTAAACCTAAACGTAGATTCCATGAACAAAGCTTCTTTCTTAGAACTGCACGCCCATGGAACTCTCTTCCGTTGGCCTGCTTTCCAGCTGACTACAATATGGTCGTCTTCAAGTCCAACATAAACAAATCTTGATGAGCTGTTCCACTTAGTTAACAAATTTACCAACTTTCCACTACTAAGGATTCCTATGATATTGTTCCATTGGCTACTGTACACTCTTTAACCCTTATCCTTGAGTAGCCGCTGGGCCTTGATAAGTGGTGACACCTATGTAAAAAAACAAAAACAAAAAAAACAAAAATCACGATATACAGAAAGTATTTCAATATTTTCTCAGCCAATATTTATTTTGCAGAGAACAGAATCAAATTTATCCGAGATCTTTATTAAAATAACCTTGAAGGCGTGAACATTTTTGACCGGAAAAGTAACTGGGGTGTCTGGTTAAGGTCGGAGTTACGGATTTGTGGAGAAGATAAAACGTGTTCAAAACTTCAACCTTAATTAATTGAGTTCAGATATTTATTCACAAACACATTATAAATAACTGCATTAATGCATCTAAAACCAAACTCCTATCTTTACATCATCAACGCTCTTATCCCCATCTGGCATCAATTGAAATGGATGGCTCTCGTCTAGGAGAAGCCCCATGTTTTGACAAGCTTCTGGGTTTGTCCTTTACTCCTGATCTGAAATGGAACACGTACATCAAGTCTGTTGCCAAGGTCGCTGGAAAGATGGTGGGATCCTTTTACCGCTCCAGAAGATATCTCACTACTGATGCAATTCTCTATCTGTATAAAAGCCAAGTAGTCCAAGGATGGAATACTGCTGCCATACCTGGGCAGGAGCTGCTAAAAAAAGCATATCCTGCCTTGACAGAGTACAAAATTGACTTTGTGGCTTAGTGGGGATGCCCTTTTCTCTTCCCTGCAACCTCTCTCCCACAGAAGAGACATTGCAAGCCAATCTTTGTTTTATCGTTATTTCCATGGCAGGTGCTCGTCTGAACTCCAATCTCTGGTCCCCCCTCGCCAATCCTTCACGAAAAACATCCGTCTAGCTGAATCCACTGTGAAAAATTTCCCCCACTTTATATCTGTGCCTAAATCAAAACGTAGATTCCATGAACAAAGCTTCTTTCTTAGATCTACATGCCTGTGGAACTCTGTTCCGTCTGCCTGCTTCCCACCTGATTACAACTTGGATGTGTTCAAGTCCAACGTTAACAAATTCCTAATGAACCACCCTCTTAAGTAAACACTTCATTAAATCTCCACACTAACGTACTGTACTTGCAATAACCCTTATCCCTGAGTGGCTTCCGGGCCTTGATAAGTGGTGACCACCGTGTTAAAAAAAAAACAAAAAAAACATAAGCACATCTGTGCGGCGTACACAAATAGGCACAGATAATCTGAAAGGTCCATTTCGTGTAAATGCGTGTGTACTGAATGTTTAGAAAAGTCTGTTAGTATTGTTATATTTTATTTTTACACAAGAATCACCACTTGTCAAGACCCAGAGGTCACTCGAGGATAAGGGTTAATGGGTATTCTTTAGTCAATGTGATTATAGTGTAGTAAACATAAGTCGTGGGAATTTTGGAAATTGGATTACTTAGGGGGACGGTTCATCAAGAATTTGTTTACATTGGACTTGAAGACAACCCGATTGTAGTCAGCTGGAAAACAGACTAACGGAAGAGAGTTCCATAGACGTGCAGTTCTAAGAAAGAAGCTTTGTTCATGGAATGTACATTTAGGTTTAGGCACAGATAAAGAGTGGGGGAAATTATTGATAGTGGTTTTGACTAGACGAGTGTTTTCGTGAAAGTTTGGTAAGTATTTAAGTAATGATAAAATTTTTGTGAATAAAAATATTGTTCATGATGGAATCAAATTCTCTTACTTCAAGAATGCATGCATTCAGTGTTTGTGTTCACAAAGCCATGTGCCAATGTGTCCGTTCGTAATAGATAGGACAGCGGTCACAGGAAATGCCCACGTTTTTTTTTTTTTACAAAGTGGTCACCACTTATTAACGTTGGGCTTGAACACATCCAAGTTGTAGTCAGGTGGGAAGCAGGCAGACGGAACAGAGTTCCACAGGCATGCAGTTCTAAGAAAGAAGCTTTGTTCATGGAATCTACGTTTTGATTTAGGCACAGATAAAGAGTGGGGGAAATTTTTCACAGTGGATTCAGCTAGACGGGTGTTTTTTGTAAAAGATTGGCAAGGGGGGACCAGAGATTGGAGTTCAGACGAGCGCCTGCCATGGAAATAACGATAAAACAAAGATAGGCTTACAAAGTCTCTTCTGTAGGAGAGAGGTTGCAGGGAAGAGAAAAGAGCATCACCCACTAAGCCACGAAGTCTATTTTGTACTCTGTCAAGGCAAGATAGGCTGTTTTTAGCAGCCCCTGCCCAGATATGGCAGCAGTATTCCATCCTTGGACGTACTTGGACGTGTCAATTGTCATGTCATGTCATTGTGTTGCATGCCCATTGCCCAGTGACCTTACTTTGCGTATGTGCTACACGCACATAGCTTTCTTTGTGTCTGTGTATTCGAGCTAGACACAAAGTTAATTTAGCAGTCATGACGGTTCACTATAGGCTTGGATGATAAGCTTGCATACAAACTAACTCCATCACATCTTATTTGTGATTTGTCACAATAAAATGAAGTAAAATCGGGAAATCTTTGCTTCTTTGACATTTGAAGATAATCAAGTTTCAATAATTACTTTCAGGTCTGCTTTTCCATCTCCGAAAATCGGAGGAAATTCACCTGATTTGTAGAGGATCGAATAAATGTTTATTAAAATAACCTTGAAGGCGTGGACATTTTTGAACATTTTGATTTAATTTAAAAAAATCCAACTCTTTTCCACATGGAATGTAAAGGTTGGTTGGTTATTTTTGTTTTACGGCATATCAACCCTTTTCGGGTTATTTAATGCTGAATCCAAAGATTTTGAAGAAAATTTTTTTAATAGAATGTATTTGTTATTTTCAAGTCGGTTTCTATTTAACCCATAGTTAGGACCCTAACAGGTACTACCACTCCGGGTCAGAGTGGACCTGGGAGCAATGGTAATTAAAGGGTGGCTCCACACTCCCTAAAGCCCGCAAGCTGGGGCCTCACCACTGGATATAGTTTAAGGTCATATCCAGGACCAGAATGTAAAGGAATACTATTTGTGATTGTGTCTAACAGTGAACTGTGGGGAGTTGAGCAGCGAGACATCTGTTTACATTACATTAAAACTTCAGCATGTTAGTATAGTCATGGAAGCTTATACCTTACTCTGTACTAAATTCTACTTCAAATCATAGATATATCTGTTAAGTTTTGAGACATTGTGTTGAACAAAGATGGCGACGTAGTTCAGATCAGTAACCAAGATGGCGGCCAAGAATCAAATGCAGTCCATGGCGTAGTTAACGGCGAACGGATTGGATCCAAAATTCGACAATTTTTATAATAATTTTGAAACGTTTTCATTGGTTGTTTAGCACAGCCGTTGGTTATAAAAATGATTAGCGAATCCATTCGTCTCATACTCCCATTAGTAGTCAAAAACATTTTACAATATCGCTACCATATTCTATATTGAATAGATACATTTTATTATTTCTCTTATCATCCCAAATAGTAAGAGTTCATGCATCAAATTTTATTTTAATTCCTATTACCAATTGAATCATACCTTAACATGCTATCCTATTCTTTAACTAACATATAAAGAATATTTTAACCATATATTAACTCCTCTCTCAGACCAACCAGTTGCAAATTTGATTTTTTGTCTGACGGGTTGAGGTACCAATTTGACTGGCTGCTGTTTCTGACTGACAGTACAGGAGCTCTAACTCTTTGGTAGCACTTAGAGTGGTTACTCCATTAACAGTTGTATAATATTGGGATGGTTGTAGTGCCATGTCGCACATGGAAAGGGACCCTACACCCATCTCTGGTGCGCATTTCCGAGGCCATAATGAAGAGTTGGCTGATGGTCTACTTGTGTTGCATGTTTGGTATTCTGCACAACCACTTTGTCCAGCATCTTTCACCCTTAAACTGAAACTTTTAAATAAAATAAAATGGCAGTTAAAGCAAAAAGTACAATCAAAACAGGTGTAAACTCAAACAAAACTAATAAACCTCCTCCCTAACCCTAACCCTAACCTCCTCCCTGGAGGCTTGCATTCATGAATATCCACAGGCTTAGAACTAATTTGAATGATGTTGAATACTTTCTCCTAGCAAACACTCCGAATATCTTGGCGCTAAGTAAAACTAACCTACACTCCTCCATCCCCTCTAACCACTTTAACATGCCTGATTATCTTCCACTTTGCCATAACTGTACTCTAATCAATAAAGTCCCTGACATCATAGATGCACCACTCTCCCTTGATACTAACGTGCAAGTATTTGCATTTGATAATTTTAATGTCCATCACAGTAATTGACTTGGTTTCTCTACTTACACAGATGCAGCTGGTAGCATAATGCATAGCTTCTTTATACCACATTCCCTATCACAGACGGTTACGTTTCTGACACGTTTCCCAGAACAGCAAGATCAACAAGCCTCACTTCTAGATCTATTTCGAACCACAGTTCCCAATGATTGTGTAACAAATGCCCGTAACTCGCTTGGGAATGCTGATCATGCTGTGATAATGGTAGAAATTGTCCTAAATTCTTGATCCAAAGCTGAAGAGGCATTGTTCAAAATGACAAAGAATTATAAGAAGGCTGACTGGGCAGCCATCATGAATCTTATCAGAGGTACCCCATGGGAAAATATCTTTTCTCTTCCTGCTGAACAGTGTGCAAATGAGACCACTGAATGGTTCAAAGTGGCAATTGAAGCTCATCTTCCCATGCGGAAGTTTTATAGCAAACCCCATTCTTCTCAATGGTTTACTTTTACTTGTGCAGCTGCCTGCGCTCAAAGGCAACATGCATACCACAGATTTATCCGACACAAACAGTCAAACGATAAAAGCTATAAGTAATTATAAGAAAGAAATAGCGACAGCTAAGTGAAAATACACTGAAACCACTAGAAAATGCATCAAAGCACAGAAATTAGGAACTTGTGATTTCTGGAAAATCTACAACAGTATAGTAAATAATGAGCAATCAACAATCTCCCGAGTATCCAACAATCATGAGGTTGTTTGCATGCCAACTAAGATGGTTAACATGTTTGCCAGTCAGTTTGTTTCAAACTCTACATTGGACCCAGAGAAGCAGAAGAAGCACTCCCTCTCTGATTTTCCTTTACAGACTGACACCACACTAGACGATCTGCAAATCACTCCTTCTCAGTTGCGTAATATCATAAAAAAGACAACTCAAAAGCATGTGGACCTCATCCCGACTGTACTATTAAAAAATGCTCCCTGTTAGCTAATTATGTTTTTGCTAAGAAAACTGGACGGAGAGCAAATAATGAAGTTTTGTAAACCAAAATTAAAAAGAGAGTTATTTCCCTTGCATATGTGCCATGAGTGTAAATATTGTAAATAAAAAATTAATAATAGTTTCTTATTGTTTTGAAAATATTAATTAGCACTTAGAAAATATTTTTTTATTTAATCGATATATATAACAAATACTTACCTAAAATAATAATTACTTCTTATCAAAAATTTCCCAGTAAAATAAAAAGAAAAAAAGTCCTTGTTCAACTACTTCCTAATCCAAGGGAGGCAATCAACGGGTAAATTGTTTTTTAATGCAAGGGAAATAATCTATGCGGAATAACAAAAAATATATTGTACCTATTTACAATGCCTCCCCACGGGACAGAGTTAGACACCAGGGTCGTTTTTTAACGTGGAGAAAAGGTAATCATAGTTTTTATTTTATAGTTTATCAACTTCATAATTGACTTTTGTAAAAATGAAATTTGCGAGATTAAAATTTGGGAAAACTCTTAATGTATGTATGCCGTGAAATGGAGTCCATTGTTTCCAAACCGTTAACACTAACCATGTTTTAGTAAAAAAAAAACAAAACAAAAAACAAACATTAAAAAGTAATAAAAACAAAAAGAAAAAAAACAAAGCAAAATAACGCACAAACAAAATATGACAAATACATATACATATATATATATATATATATATATATATATATATATATATACATTAAATGAAATATATATATATATATATATACACATTAAATGAAATATATATATATATATATATATATATATATATATATGATGATGATTGCAACGTCTTGTCAGACGAGTGCCACTCCCTCATACATTTAAAATCCATGAGCCCAAATGCCTGAGGGAATATCTATACAAAGATAATGTTACAGAGTCTTAGCTTTGTACGACAGCTAAGTCTCTCTCTCGGTTCAAAATGTTGAGATCCAGCAACAAGCAAGAGCAAGATAGCCAACAACAAATTAAACTACAGACCAGCTTAATGCGGGTACTGGTCTCCCACTTTGTTTTTTAAATCAGAGATTTGCTTCTCCTAGAAAGGTTGCCTTCACCACGGCTTACGGGAGCCCTCTCCACCCCAATACACATATACACACACAAATATACATTGTGCTAGTTGGCCGTTGACCCAGAACAAGAGTTCATTCGCCCCTTTTCTGTAGAAATATATTTTCTTATATATAAATCCTTATTTAAGAAGCTCAATGTAATTACAGAGCAATATAGAGAATAAATGACAAAAAGATATATTCCAAAATTCATGATGTTGAATATATTATAATTTATTCCTTTAATTCAGTTAACATATACAATTCTTGACAGTATCTGTTTCGTAGCGCAGAATCAATCACTTACTTATTATATCAATTAGTAAATCTATTATGCCCTTAACTCATCGAAGAAATAGCAACAATCAATCCATCAAAAGGAATTGAAGTGTGATTTGACAAGGTAAAAATCCAAAAATTGGAAGAGAAGCCGCAGATACCTTTATATTTTTCCATTACGCCATATTGAATTTTTATCAAAGAAAGTCATTAAACCCAACTATTCGTACGAACAATTTTAATTAATTTATGAATCTTCTACCAAAATGTTCTATTTAATTATTAGTAAATTTATTAATTCTAATTTGTGTATGCATACTTATGAAAATAATATCAACAAATTATAAACTATTATACATGTTTGTATATACGAAACTAAACTAAGCTAAAAAACAAACAAACAAACAAAAAACATTGATCATTTTGGATGGTTATCATAACTAAACAATTGATCCGAATTGAAAACCATACATAATTCAAATCTATCAGCTACTACAATCAAACTGATCAATCCTTACAATTATAATTTTTAAAATCATACGATTCAAAAACTATACTTATGTTTTGTCAAGTTTAAAAATAATCTGAAAACTCCTTTATATCATAATTGTCAATAGTTAAATTAACTTTTATATATATATATATATATATATATATATATATATATATATATATATATATATATATATAAGGTTACGATGTAAAACACAATTTTTTTTCGACCCTTGGTTACGATATTTGCTCCGCCTTACATTGTTATTTATTTGATTATATACATGTGTATTATATTACTAATTTTTAATGCTGTATCTCGGGTTCTAACACACACACACACACACACACACACACACACACACACACACACACACACACACACACACACACACACACACACACACACACACACGCATGCACGCACGAACGCGCGCGCACACACACACACACACACACACACACACAGAATGGAATGATAAAATTGTCGCCCTAGAAAAGACAACATTATTCCATTTTCGTTTGATGAAAACCGTTTTTTAATACATATATATCTATATCTATATCTATCTATATATCTATAAAAACAGAGATGTGTGTGCCACAGATGATTTCTGATTGGTTAATCCAATAATCACATCTCCTAAAAAACTATGGTTCCTACGCTCTTAACTTTACCATAAAATATTATGGCTTTATTTATTGTCCATCTTGGAAGGGTTTAATTTTTTCCTAACTTGTTATTTACAAATTACAAAAATACGAAACTTACACAATCTAACAATCCAACCTCCGACATCACGTCCGCCATTCTGGTGCTAGCCGCACACACGTACACACAACACGAAAACAATGTTTTGAAAATCTAGCAAAAATTAATTTTCCTGAAATTTTTCAATATTTAAAAATAAATTATGCTGGCTGATAAAATTTTAAAACTTTTTTTTAAAGCTAGAAAGATAAGATTTAAAAATACTTATTTTTATATATATATATATATATATATATATATATATATATATATGAAACTAAACTAAAAAAAACAAAAAAACGCGCGTTCACTCGTGGTCTTTTCATTTCGGGTTTGTATTACTGTACACATAGATTCAAAAAATAAATGTTATCAAAGGCAAGATAAGTTACTTTTCTACCAAACTGGATATATTTTTCGTGTTTTTATTCAATGTAACATTTATTCAGCTCGAAAAACGGGTTTGTATTACTGTACACATAGATTCGAAAAAGTTGATAAGATACGAAACAATATGCATAATATAAACACAGCACGAAAACAAACGTTGTCATCCATTCCCAGCACACACGCACACACGCGCACACACACACACACACACTCTGGCGTTAGCCGCACACACGTACACACAACACGAAAACAAACGCTATTAGTACTACTATAATTTCCAGCACACGCGCACACATGCACACACACTCACGTCCACTACCGTCCTTGGCTACGTCACGTTGTTATGGCAACCAAGCCCGCACACTAACACACGATAAATACACAGTAAATTTGATTTTCTTCATTTCTACGCAAATATTATGCAAATATAAATCATATAGAATATCTGTATGAATATAATTACATGTAATAGTTAAATAAAGATGATCATCGTATAAGAGAACCGAAAAAAAAAACTAATAGGGAATTAATTAAAAACGATAAAAAATATGCACATTAGCTAGATCTTTTGTAGATGAATGCAATTCCACGACTCATAAATAACAAAGTTGTATTTTCTTTTTAAATAAATAGAAAAAAGGGGTGTTGATAAGACTATCAATACACACAAAAAAATATAGATTTATTTTTGGGTAAAGTTCCCAAGGGTTTTCCTTTCACTTCAGTAAATAATGGTCTTTTGTTATATATATGGCGTACTATTATCCTTATATATATGATGTTTATGTTTATATATATATATAAGTGATAGTGTCTGTGTGTGTCTGTGCGTCTGTGTGCATTTCCCTACGCTAAAACTCTGTCAATTTTAAGCCTACAGATTCGAAATTTGATATACAGGGTACTGAAATTTGGTAAAATCGATGTGATAGGTTTTCGACAGAAATTTGGCGATTAAGTGGTCAAGATTCAACGATTTGACCTTGGAGAACTCTACCAAACTCCTCCTACAATTTTGGGTCTAAACACGTGATATTTTAGATATAGATTCCTTGGACATGGATCTAACTTATTAACTTTACTTGATCCCTAAACAATAAATGTTAAGAGGTCATAATAGGGGTCAAAGTTTAAAAAAATTGACCGTTTTTTTTTTTTTTTTCTCAGCATACACCTCAAAACACCTGGGCAACACCGGGCACCGATTGCTAGTATATATATATATATATATATATATATATATATATATAACATTATTCCATTTTCGTTTGATGAAAACCGTTTATATATATATATATATATATGATTCGTGGTCCGATGGTTAGAGCTGCTGACTGTCAACACGATCCACGTCTGGAAAAAGGTGTATGTCACGCCATATAAATGAGCTGTGATACAACGAAACTCTACTGTATGTGGATGATTATATATATATCTATATATGTATATTGTTGTTATTGTTTGTACAGCATAATGATGTTGACACACCAAAGTTAAGCAACCTGGCCAGTACCAGATGGGTGACCATTATGGTATATTAGGCGCTGTATGTACTCCCTAATTATCTCAGTATTGTTTCCAATCGTCCTGAATTTATTTCTACTTGCAAGGTGAGATGTGGTTTGAGAAGGTGTAACTCTTACCACAATCATTTTACGCGTGGGCACTCTTCAGTGGAAATCCGTAGTCTGTCAAGACTGAACTGAGTCGTTGTATTGTTTAAACAAGGGAGATAAGTCAGTCTGTTGCTTAATGTTTCACTAAGTCGTAATCAACATCGAATTGGAAAAATATGTTAAAAAACTGACTTTTATTTTTAATTAAGTTTCTACTTCATAATTTTACATAATTTTTTTCCTAGATACTTATTGTTGTTTACAAATATATTAAAGAATTTTCCTATGAATTTATTTAGAATTGCCATCTGTCATTTATGGACAATATTCTTTCCATTCCCATAAAAATAAAACTTGGGAGTTATGCTTTTGAATTTGGATTATTTTTATTCTTTGGATTGATTTTCATTATTCGTATAATTTGGAATCTTCAGAATACTGTTCTCATCTTCAGTGTTATTTTATCAGCGTTTTGGTCAATATATCTCCGACTTTCTTCAGGTATATTCTGTAAGACTCTGGGATCTTTCTGTCGAACTTGGGAACCTTTTTATCAAACTTAAGAATCTTTTTTTGTCAAACTTGTAAATCTTTGCAGAAATGTAAATCAAGCCGTTTATTTATTTGTTCTGTCAGCCATGACTGGGTAGAAGTCCTTACTAAGTCACAATTGCATTTTGAGTGTCTCCCGCACTGAGGATTGAACTGCTACCCTCCAGAAAGTGTAAATTACAACTAAATAACCAAGTATTTTATCCGCTACGCCAAAGACCCTAAATAATTTGGATTTTACTAAAATACTGATTAAAGCGTTCATACTTCAATGGAATGTGCTCTGACGAGCTTTCTAACCTTGTGGCTCCTCAACGTAAACATCACCTCTTCATTGTAGAAATTCCAAAATGCCGGAAAGCTTTTTTACTCTTATAGCTTCTTTCCTTGGATCGTTTGTCTTTGGAATACCCTCCATGCTCTCTGTTGTAGCAGTTATGTCCCTTGCATAACTCGAAAGTAGAGAAGAGTTATGGCCCTTAGTTATCATTGATTTTCTTGTAATGAAGTTTCATAAATATAGCATGTGATAAATCTGAGCTCTGTTCATGTTCCGTTCATTCTCCTCTAGGATCCTCCGACCACTCCGTCGTATCAGTTAAGATAAAAACGAAATGTAAGAAGTCCCCAGACGTACCCCTCCAGCGTACTGTATACCGATACTCTATGGCTGACTGGGATAGCTTCCATACATTCATATCTGATTTACCTCTGTACTCCATGTTTAAAAAGGAAGTGTCCTCTATAGTATCAGATCTGACCGAATGGTTAATTGTAGGCATAGACCAATTCATACCATCTAAAAAATTCCAACAAAAACCTAACAGCCAGCCATGATTCTCCCCAGAATGTGCTGCTGCTATCGCGCACAGAAATCACTTTTTCCATAGCTACCAACGTAATAGATGCACTGAGACTAAAGCTGCTTTCAGGACTGCCAGCAACCACTGTAAAAGAGTAATAAAAAATGCAAGAGAGCTATATGCCCAGTCTGTTAAATCCAAGGTAGCTGATCAGCGGCTTGGTTCCCACCAGTTTTGGCAAATAACAAATAGGATCCTGAACAGAAGTGTACGTTCTATCTCAACCATTATCAATGGACCAGAGGTCATTTCTTCAGCGTTAGACAAGGCCAAACTATTTGCAAAGAACTTTGCAGCTAATTCTACCCTATGCGACGAAGGCCATCAACTCCCCATATTTCCTCCTATAACACAGAACAAGCTAGGTAACATACAAATATCCGTGCATGAGGTCGCCAAGCTAATCAAGAACCTAGATTCCAGTAAAGCAACTGGCCCTGATGGCATCCTAATTATAGTGTTAAAAAAGCTTCAACCAGAACTTGCTCCCATACTTACAAAACTATTTAAGCGCTGCCTTAAAGAGAAGTGCTTTCCGACTCCCTGGAAAGCCTCATCAGTTTGCCCTGTATTTAAGAATTCAGGTGATAAGTCATCTCCCTCTCAGTACAGACCAATAAGTCTCCTGTGTGTTATGAGTAAGTTGCTGGAATCGATATTAAATAGAGAAATAGTCAACCACCTCAGCAGGAATAACCTTCTTAGTGACACACAATATGGTTTCCGCTCTGCAAGATCTACCGCAGATGTGCTGACGGTTATATCCCACAGGATTAGTGAATCTCTTGACAAAGGCTTCCTTTCTAAGGCAATTGCTCTTGACATATCAAAGGCCTTCGACAAGGTATGGCATAAGGGTCTACTTCACATGATTTCCAGCTAAGGTATAACTGGAAATGTTTTCTCAATCATTAAATCATTTCTCTCTGATAGGCTCATAAGAGTAGTGGTAGATGGACAAAAATCGGAGGCCTGCAATATAAATGCTGGAGTCCCTCAGGGGTCAATCCTGGGCCCAACTCTCTTCCTGATCTACATCAATGACCTCCCTAAACACATACTTAAATCATTCGTTGACATCTATGCTGATGACACGACCATCTACGGCAACGCATCAAAGGATGTAAATGACAAAGTTCTCTCTGATTCTCTCTCCTCTGATCTTGAGCGCGTGGTTCAGTGGCTGGTTACCTTTAATGCATCCAAAACCAAACTCCTATCTTTACATCATCAACGCTCTGATCCCCATCTGGCATCAATTGTGATGGATGGCTCTCGTCTGGGTGAGGCGCCGTGTTTTGACAAGCTTCTGGGTTTGACCTTTACTCCTGATCTGAAATGGAACACGTACATCAAGTCTGTTGCCAAGGTTGCTGGAAAGATGGTGGAATCCTTCTACCGCTCCAGAAGATATCTCACTACTGATGCAATTCTCTATCTATATAAAACCCAAGTACATCCAAGGATGGAATACTGTTGCCATATCTGGGCAGGAGCTGCTAAAAACAGCCTATCCTGCCTTGACAGAGTACAAAATAGACTTTGTGGCTTAGTGGGGGATGCCCTTTTCTCTACCCTGCAACCTCTCTCCCACAGAAGAGACGTTGCGAGCCTATCCTTGTTTTATCGTTATTTCCATGGCAGGTGCTCTTCTGAACTCCAATCTCTGGTCCCCCCTCGCCAATCTTTCATGGAAAACACCCGTCTAGCTGAATCCACTGTGAAAAATTTCCCCCACTTTATATCTGTGCCTAAATCAAAACGCGGATTCCATAAACAAAGCTTCTTTCTTAGAACTGCACGCCTGTGGAACTCTGTTCCGTCTGCCTGCTTCCCAACGGACTACAACTTGGATGTGTTCAAGTCCAACGTTAACAAATTCCTAATGAACCGCCTCCCTAAGTAAACACTTCATCAAATCTCCACACTAACGTAATGTACTTGCAATAACCCTTATGCTTGAGTGGCTTCCGGGCCTTGATAAGTGGTGATCACTGTGTAAAAAAAAAAAAAAAAAATCACCTCTCGACTTATCTGTTCATTATCACAACCATTTTATCCAATGACCCACGTAATGTAACATGGTGTTCGAAACGGGATTATAAGGTCGCACTTATACACGAAAATGATTATAAGGTCACACTTATACACGAAAATCATTATAAGGTCACACTTATACACAAAAATGATTATAAGGTCACACTTATACACAAAAATGATTATAAGGTCACACTTATACACAAAAATGATTATAAGGTCACACTTATACACGAAAATCATTATAAGGTCACACTTATACACAAAAATGATTATAAGGTCACACTTATACACAAAAATGATTATAAGGTCACACTTATACACAAAAATGTATTATAAGGTCACACTTATACACAAAAATGATTATAAGGTCACACTTATACACAAAAATGATTATAAGGTCACACTTATACAAAAAATGATTATAAGGTCACACTTATACACAAAAATGATTATAAGGTCACACTTATACAAAAAATGATTATAAGGTCACACTTATACACAAAAATGATTATAAGGTCACACTTATACAAAAAATGATTATAAGGTCACACTTATACACAAAAATGATTATAAGGTCACACTTATACACAAAAATGATTATAAGGTCACACTTATACACAAAAATGATTATAAGGTCACACTTATACACAAAAATGATTATAAGGTCACACTTATACACGAAAATGATTATAAGGTCACACTTATACACAAAAATGATTATAAGGTCACACTTATACACAAAAATGATTATAAGGTCACACTTATACACGAAAATGATTATAAGGTCACACTTATACACGAAAATCATTATAAGGTCACACTTATACACAAAAATGATTATAAGGTCACACTTATACACAAAAATGATTATAAGGTCACACTTATACACAAAAATGATTACAAGGTCACACTTATACAAAAAATGATTATAAGGTCACACTTATACAAAAAATGATTATAAGGTCACACTTATACACAAAAATGATTATAAGGTCACACTTATACACAAAAATGATTATAAGATCACACTTATACACAAAAATGATTATAAGGTCACACTTATACAAAAAATGATTATAAGGTCACACTTATACACAAAAATGATTATAAGGTCACACTTATACACAAAAATGATTATAAGGTCACACTTATACACAAAAATGATTATAAGGTCACACTTATACACAAAAATGATTATAAGGTCACACTAATACAAAAAATGATTATAAGGTCACACTTATACACAAAAATGATTATAAGGTCACACTTATACACGAAAATGATTATAAGGTCACACTTATACAGAAAAATGATTATAAGATCACACTTATACAAAAAATGATTATAAGGTCATACTTATACACAAAAATGATTATAAGGTCACACTTATACACAAAAATGATTATAAGGTCACACTTATACAAAAAATGATTATAAGGTCACACTTATACACAAAAATGATTATAAGGTCACACTTATACACAAAAATGATTATAAGGTCACACTTATACACAAAAATGATTATGAGGTCACACTTATACACAAAAAATGATTATAAGATCACACTTATACACGAAAATGATTATAAGGTCACACTTGTACACAAAAATGATTATAAGGTCACACTTATACACGAAAATGATTATAAGGTCACACTTATACACGAAAATGATTATAAGGTCACACTTATACAAAAAATGATTATAAGGTCACACTTATACAGAAAAATGATTATAAGATCACACTTATACACAAAAATTATTATAAGGTCACACTTATACACGAAAATGATTATAAGGTCACACTTATAAACAAAAATGATTATAAGGTCACACTTATACAAAAAATGATTATAAGGTCACACTTATACACAAAAATGATTATAAGGTCACACTTATACACAAAAATGATTATAAGGTCACACTTATACACAAAAATGATTATAAGGTCATCCTTATACAAAAAATGATTATAAGGTCACACTTATACACAAAAATGATTATAAGGTCACACTTATACACAAAAATGGTTATAAGATCACACTTATACACGAAAATGATTATAAGGTCACACTTATACACGAAAATGATTATAAGGTCACACTTATACACAAAAATGATTATAAGGTCACACTTATACACAAAAATGATTATAAGGTCACACTTATACACAAAAATGATTATAAGGTCACACTTATACACGAAAATCATTATAAGGTCACACTTATACACAAAAATGATTATAAGGTCACACTTATACACAAAAATGATTATAAGGTCACACTTATACACGAAAATTATTATAAGGTCACACTTATACACAAAAATGATTATAAGGTCACACTTATACACAAAAATGATTATAAGGTCACACTTATACACAAAAATGATTATAAGGTCACACTTATACACAAAAATGATTATAAGGTCACACTAATACACAAAAATGATTATAAGGTCACACTTATACACGAAAATGATTATAAGGTCACACTTATACAGAAAAATGATTATAAGATCACACTTATACAAAAAATGATTATAAGGTCATACTTATACACAAAAATGATTATAAGGTCACACTTATACACAAAAATGATTATAAGGTCACACTTATACAAAAAATGATTATAAGGTCACACTTATACACAAAAATGATTATAAGGTCACACTTATACACAAAAATGATTATAAGGTCACACTTATACACAAAAATGATTATAAGGTCACACTTATACACAAAAAATGATTATAAGATCACACTTATACACGAAAATGATTATAAGGTCACACTTATACACAAAAATGATTATAAGGTCACACTTATACACGAAAATGATTATAAGGTCACACTTATACACGAAAATGATTATAAGGTCACACTTATACAAAAAATGATTATAAGGTCACACTTATACACAAAAATGATAAAAAGGTCACACTTATACACAAAAATGATCATAAGGTCACACTTATACACGAAAATGATTATAAGGTCACACTTATAAACAAAAATGATTATAAGGTCACACTTATACAAAAAATGTTTATAAGGTCACACTTATACACAAAAATGATTATAAGGTCACACTTATACACAAAAATGATTATAAGGTCACACTTATACACAAAAATGATTATAAGGTCATCCTTATACAAAAAATGATTATAAGGTCACACTTATACACAAAAATGATTATAAGGTCACACTTATACACAAAAATGGTTATAAGATCACACTTATACACGAAAATGATTATAAGGTCACACTTATACACGAAAATGATTATAAGGTCACACTTATACACAAAAATGATTATAAGGTCACACTTATACACAAAAATGATTATAAGGTCACACTTATACACAAAAATGATTATAAGGTCACACTTATACACGAAAATCATTATAAGGTCACACTTATACACAAAAATGATTATAAGGTCACACTTATACACAAAAATGATTATAAGGTCACACTTATACACGAAAATGATTATAAGGTCACACTTATACACAAAAATGATTATAAGGTCACACTTATACACGAAAATGATTATAAGGTCACACTTATACACAAAAATGATTATAAGGTCACACTTATACACAAAAATGATTATAAGGTCACACTTATACACAAAAATGATTATAAGGTCACACTTATACAAAAAATGATTATAAGGTCAAACTTATACACAAAAATGATTATAAGGTCACACTTATACACAAAAATGATTATAAGGTCACACTTATACACAAAAATTATTATAAGGTCACACTTATACAAAAAATGATTATAAGGTCACACTTATACACAAAAATGATTATAAGGTCACACTTATACACAAAAATGGTTATAAGATCACACTTATACACGAAAATGATTATAAGGTCACACTTATACACAAAAATGATTATAAGGTCACACTTATACACAAAAATGATTATAAGGTCACACTTATACACAAAAATGGTTATAAGATCACACTTATACACAAAAATGATTATAAGGTCACACTTATACAAAAAATGATTATAAGATCACACTTATACACGAAAATGATTATAAGGTCACACTTATACACAAAAATGATTATAAGGTCACACTTATACACGAAAATCATTATAAGGTCACACTTATACACAAAAATGATTATAAGGTCACACTTATACACAAAAATGATTATAAGGTCACACTTATACACGAAAATCATTATAAGGTCACACTTATACACAAAAATGATTATAAGGTCACACTTATACACAAAAATGATTATAAGGTCACACTTATACACAAAAATGATTATAAGGTCACACTTATACACAAAAATGATTATAAGGTCACACTTATACACAAAAATGATTATAAGGTCACACTTATACAAAAAATGATTATAAGGTCACACTTATACACAAAAATGATTATAAGGTCACACTTATACACAAAAATGATTATAAGGTCACACTTATACACAAAAATGATTATAAGGTCACACTTATACAAAAAATGATTATAAGGTCACACTTATACACAAAAATGATTATAAGGTCACACTTATACACAAAAATGGTTATAAGATCACACTTATACACGAAAATGATTATAAGGTCACACTTATACACAAAAATGATTATAAGGTCACACTTATACACGAAAATGATTATAAGGTCACACTTATACACAAAAATGATTATAAGGTCACACTTATACACAAAAATGATTATAAGGTCACACTTATACACAAAAAATGATTATAAGATCACACTTATACACGAAAATGATTATAAGGTCACACTTATACACAAAAATGATTATAAGGTCACACTTATACACGAAAATCATTATAAGGTCACACTTATACACGAAAATGATTATAAGGTCACACTTATACAAAAAATGATTATAAGGTCACACTTATACACAAAAATGATAAAAAGGTCACACTTATACACAAAAATGATCATAAGGTCACACTTATACACGAAAATGATTATAAGGTCACACTTATACACAAAAATGATTATAAGGTCACACTTATACAAAAAATGATTATAAGGTCACACTTATACACAAAAATGATTATAAGGTCACACTTATACACAAAAATGATTATAAGGTCACACTTATACACAAAAATGATTATAAGGTCATCCTTATACAAAAAATGATTATAAGGTCACACTTATACACAAAAATGATTATAAGGTCATACTTATACACAAAAATGGTTATAAGATCACACTTATACACGAAAATGATTATAAGGTCACACTTATACACAAAAATGATTATAAGGTCACACTTATACACAAAAATGATTATAAGGTCACACTTATACACAAAAATGATTATAAGGTCACACGTATACACGAAAATCATTATAAGGTCACACTTATACACAAAAATGATTATAAGGTCACACTTATACACAAAAATGATTATAAGGTAACACTTATACACGAAAATCATTATAAGGTCACACTTATACACAAAAATGATTATAAGGTCACACTTATACACAAAAATGATTATAAGGTCACACTTATACACAAAAATGATTATAAGGTCACACTTATACACAAAAATGATTATAAGATCACACTTATACACAAAAATGATTATAAGGTCATACTTATACAAAAAATGATTATAAGGTCACACTTATACACAAAAATGATTATAAGGTCACACTTATACACAAAAATGATTATAAGGTCACACTTATACACAAAAATGATTATAAGGTCACACTTATACACAAAAATGATTATAAGGTCACACTAATACAAAAAATGATTATAAGGTCACACTTATACACAAAAATGATTATAAGGTCACACTTATACACGAAAATGATTATAAGGTCACACTTATACACAAAAATGATTATAAGGTCACACTAATACACAAAAATGATTATAAGGTCACACTTATACACGAAAATGATTATAAGGTCACACTTATACAGAAAAATGATTATAAGATCACACTTATACAAAAAATGATTATAAGGTCATACTTATACACAAAAATGATTATAAGGTCACACTTATACACAAAAATGATTATAAGGTCACACTTATACAAAAAATGATTATAAGGTCACACTTATACACAAAAATGATTATAAGGTCACACTTATACACAAAAATGATTATAAGGTCACACTTATACACAAAAATGATTATGAGGTCACACTTATACACAAAAAATGATTATAAGATCACACTTATACACGAAAATGATTATAAGGTCACACTTATACACAAAAATGATTATAAGGTCACACTTATACACGAAAATGATTATAAGGTCACACTTATACACGAAAATGATTATAAGGTCACACTTATACAAAAAATGATTATAAGGTCACACTTATACAGAAAAATGATTATAAGATCACACTTATACACAAAAATTATCATAAGGTCACACTTATACACGAAAATGATTATAAGGTCACACTTATAAACAAAAATGATTATAAGGTCACACTTATACAAAAAATGATTATAAGGTCACACTTATACACAAAAATGATTATAAGGTCACACTTATACACAAAAATGATTATAAGGTCACACTTATACACAAAAATGATTATAAGGTCATCCTTATACAAAAAATGATTATAAGGTCACACTTATACACAAAAATGATTATAAGGTCACACTTATACACAAAAATGGTTATAAGATCACACTTATACACGAAAATGATTATAAGGTCACACTTATACACGAAAATGATTATAAGGTCACACTTATACACAAAAATGATTATAAGGTCACACTTATACACAAAAATGATTATAAGGTCACACTTATACACAAAAATGATTATAAGGTCACACTTATACACGAAAATCATTATAAGGTCACACTTATACACAAAAATGATTATAAGGTCACACTTATACACAAAAATGATTATAAGGTCACACTTATACACGAAAATTATTATAAGGTCACACTTATACACAAAAATGATTATAAGGTCACACTTATACACAAAAATGATTATAAGGTCACACTTATACACAAAAATGATTATAAGGTCACACTTATACACAAAAATGATTATAAGGTCACACTAATACACAAAAATGATTATAAGGTCACACTTATACACGAAAATGATTATAAGGTCACACTTATACAGAAAAATGATTATAAGATCACACTTATACAAAAAATGATTATAAGGTCATACTTATACACAAAAATGATTATAAGGTCACACTTATACACAAAAATGATTATAAGGTCACACTTATACAAAAAATGATTATAAGGTCACACTTATACACAAAAATGATTATAAGGTCACACTTATACACAAAAATGATTATAAGGTCACACTTATACACAAAAATGATTATAAGGTCACACTTATACACAAAAAATGATTATAAGATCACACTTATACACGAAAATGATTATAAGGTCACACTTATACACAAAAATGATTATAAGGTCACACTTATACACGAAAATGATTATAAGGTCACACTTATACACGAAAATGATTATAAGGTCACACTTATACAAAAAATGATTATAAGGTCACACTTATACACAAAAATGATAAAAAGGTCACACTTATACACAAAAATGATCATAAGGTCACACTTATACACGAAAATGATTATAAGGTCACACTTATAAACAAAAATGATTATAAGGTCACACTTATACAAAAAATGTTTATAAGGTCACACTTATACACAAAAATGATTATAAGGTCATACTTATACACAAAAATGGTTATAAGATCACACTTATACACGAAAATGATTATAAGGTCACACTTATACACAAAAATGATTATAAGGTCACACTTATACACAAAAATGATTATAAGGTCACACTTATACACAAAAATGATTATAAGGTCACACGTATACACGAAAATCATTATAAGGTCACACTTATACACAAAAATGATTATAAGGTCACACTTATACACAAAAATGATTATAAGGTAACACTTATACACGAAAATCATTATAAGGTCACACTTATACACAAAAATGATTATAAGATCACACTTATACACAAAAATGATTATAAGGTCACACTTATACAAAAAATGATTATAAGGTCACACTTATACACAAAAATGATTATAAGGTCACACTTATACACAAAAATGATTATAAGGTCACACTTATACACAAAAATGATTATAAGGTCACACTTATACACAAAAATGATTATAAGGTCACACTAATACAAAAAATGATTATAAGGTCACACTTATACACAAAAATGATTATAAGGTCACACTTATACACGAAAATGATTATAAGGTCACACTTATACACAAAAATGATTATAAGGTCACACTAATACACAAAAATGATTATAAGGTCACACTTATACACGAAAATGATTATAAGGTCACACTTATACAGAAAAATGATTATAAGATCACACTTATACAAAAAATGATTATAAGGTCATACTTATACACAAAAATGATTATAAGGTCACACTTATACACAAAAATGATTATAAGGTCACACTTATACAAAAAATGATTATAAGGTCACACTTATACACAAAAATGATTATAAGGTCACACTTATACACAAAAATGATTATAAGGTCACACTTATACACAAAAATGATTATGAGGTCACACTTATACACAAAAAATGATTATAAGATCACACTTATACACGAAAATGATTATAAGGTCACACTTATACACAAAAATGATTATAAGGTCACACTTATACACGAAAATGATTATAAGGTCACACTTATACACGAAAATGATTATAAGGTCACACTTATACAAAAAATGATTATAAGGTCACACTTATACAGAAAAATGATTATAAGATCACACTTATACACAAAAATTATCATAAGGTCACACTTATACACGAAAATGATTATAAGGTCACACTTATAAACAAAAATGATTATAAGGTCACACTTATACAAAAAATGATTATAAGGTCACACTTATACACAAAAATGATTATAAGGTCACACTTATACACAAAAATGATTATAAGGTCACACTTATACACAAAAATGATTATAAGGTCATCCTTATACAAAAAATGATTATAAGGTCACACTTATACACAAAAATGATTATAAGGTCACACTTATACACAAAAATGGTTATAAGATCACACTTATACACGAAAATGATTATAAGGTCACACTTATACACGAAAATGATTATAAGGTCACACTTATACACAAAAATGATTATAAGGTCACACTTATACACAAAAATGATTATAAGGTCACACTTATACACAAAAATGATTATAAGGTCACACTTATACACGAAAATCATTATAAGGTCACACTTATACACAAAAATGATTATAAGGTCACACTTATACACAAAAATGATTATAAGGTCACACTTATACACGAAAATTATTATAAGGTCACACTTATACACAAAAATGATTATAAGGTCACACTTATACACAAAAATGATTATAAGGTCACACTTATACACAAAAATGATTATAAGGTCACACTTATACACAAAAATGATTATAAGGTCACACTAATACACAAAAATGATTATAAGGTCACACTTATACACGAAAATGATTATAAGGTCACACTTATACAGAAAAATGATTATAAGATCACACTTATACAAAAAATGATTATAAGGTCATACTTATACACAAAAATGATTATAAGGTCACACTTATACACAAAAATGATTATAAGGTCACACTTATACAAAAAATGATTATAAGGTCACACTTATACACAAAAATGATTATAAGGTCACACTTATACACAAAAATGATTATAAGGTCACACTTATACACAAAAATGATTATAAGGTCACACTTATACACAAAAAATGATTATAAGATCACACTTATACACGAAAATGATTATAAGGTCACACTTATACACAAAAATGATTATAAGGCACACTTATACACGAAAATGATTATAAGGTCACACTTATACACGAAAATGATTATAAGGTCACACTTATACAAAAAATGATTATAAGGTCACACTTATACACAAAAATGATAAAAAGGTCACACTTATACACAAAAATGATCATAAGGTCACACTTATACACGAAAATGATTATAAGGTCACACTTATAAACAAAAATGATTATAAGGTCACACTTATACAAAAAATGTTTATAAGGTCACACTTATACACAAAAATGATTATAAGGTCACACTTATACACAAAAATGATTATAAGGTCACACTTATACACAAAAATGATTATAAGGTCATCCTTATACAAAAAATGATTATAAGGTCACACTTATACACAAAAATGATTATAAGGTCACACTTATACACAAAAATGGTTATAAGATCACACTTATACACGAAAATGATTATAAGGTCACACTTATACACGAAAATGATTATAAGGTCACACTTATACACAAAAATGATTATAAGGTCACACTTATACACAAAAATGATTATAAGGTCACACTTATACACAAAAATGATTATAAGGTCACACTTATACACGAAAATCATTATAAGGTCACACTTATACACAAAAATGATTATAAGGTCACACTTATACACAAAAATGATTATAAGGTCACACTTATACACGAAAATGATTATAAGGTCACACTTATACACAAAAATGATTATAATGGCACACTTATACACGAAAATGATTATAAGGTCACACTTATACACAAAAATGATTATAAGGTCACACTTATACACAAAAATGATTATAAGGTCACACTTATACACAAAAATGATTATAAGGTCACACTTATACAAAAAATGATTATAAGGTCAAACTTATACACATAAATGATTATAAGGTCACACTTATACACAAAAATGATTATAAGGTCACACTTATACACAAAAATGATTATAAGGTCACACTTATACAAAAAATGATTATAAGGTCACACTTATACACAAAAATGATTATAAGGTCACACTTATACACAAAAATGGTTATAAGATCACACTTATACACGAAAATGATTATAAGGTCACACTTATACACAAAAATGATTATAAGGTCACACTTATACACAAAAATGATTATAAGGTCACACTTATACACAAAAATGGTTATAAGATCACACTTATACACAAAAATGATTATAAGGTCACACTTATACAAAAAAAATGATTATAAGATCACACTTATACACGAAAATGATTATAAGGTCACACTTATACACAAAAATGATTATAAGGTCACACTTATACACGAAAATCATTATAAGGTCACACTTATACACAAAAATGATTATAAGGTCACACTTATACACAAAAATGATTATAAGGTCACACTTATACACGAAAATGATTATAAGGTCACACTTATACACAAAAATGATTATAAGGTCACACTTATACACAAAAATGATTATAAGGTCACACTTATACACAAAAATGATTATAAGGTCACACTTATACACAAAAATGATTATAAGGTCACACTTATACACAAAAATGATTATAAGGTCACACTTATACAAAAAATGATTATAAGGTCACACTTATACACAAAAATGATTATAAGGTCACACTTATACACAAAAATGATTATAACGTCACACTTATACACAAAAATGATTATAAGGTCACACTTATACAAAAAATGATTATAAGGTCACACTTATACACAAAAATGATTATAAGGTCACACTTATACACAAAAATGGTTATAAGATCACACTTATACACGAAAATGATTATAAGGTCACACTTATACACAAAAATGATTATAAGGTCACACTTATACACGAAAATGATTATAAGGTCACACTTATACACAAAAATGATTATAAGGTCACACTTATACACAAAAATGATTATAAGGTCACACTTATACACAAAAAATGATTATAAGATCACACTTATACACGAAAATGATTATAAGGTCACACTTATACACAAAAATGATTATAAGGTCACACTTATACACGAAAATGATTATAAGGTCACACTTATACACGAAAATGATTATAAGGTCACACTTATACAAAAAATGATTATAAGGTCACACTTATACACAAAAATGATAAAAAGGTCACACTTATACACAAAAATGATCATAAGGTCACACTTATACACGAAAATGATTATAAGGTCACACTTATACACAAAAATGATTATAAGGTCACACTTATACAAAAAATGATTATAAGGTCACACTTATACACAAAAATGATTATAAGGTCACACTTATACACAAAAATGATTATAAGGTCACACTTATACACAAAAATGATTATAAGGTCATCCTTATACAAAAAATGATTATAAGGTCACACTTATACACAAAAATGATTATAAGGTCATACTTATACACAAAAATGGTTATAAGATCACACTTATACACGAAAATGATTATAAGGTCACACTTATACACGAAAATGATTATAAGGTCACACTTATACACAAAAATGATTATAAGGTCACACTTATACACAAAAATGATTATAAGGTCACACTTATACACAAAAATGATTATAAGGTCACACGTATACACGAAAATCATTATAAGGTCACACTTATACACAAAAATGATTATAAGGTCACACTTATACACAAAAATGATTATAAGGTAACACTTATACACGAAAATCATTATAAGGTCACACTTATACACAAAAATGATTATAAGGTCACACTTATACACAAAAATGATTATAAGGTCACACTTATACACAAAAATGATTATAAGGTCACACTTATACACAAAAATGATTATAAGGTTACACTTATACACAAAAATGATTATAAGGTCACACTTATACAAAAAATGATTATAAGGACACACTTATACACAAAAATGATTATAAGGTCACACTTATACACAAAAATGATTATAAGGTCACACTTATACACAAAAATGATTATAAGGTCACACTTATACACAAAAAATGATTATAAGATCACACTTATACACGAAAATGATTATAAGGTCACACTTATACACAAAAATGATTATAAGGTCACACTTATACACGAGAATGATTATAAGGTCACACTTATACACGAAAATGATTATAAGGTCACACTTATACAAAAAATGATTATAAGGTCACACTTATACACAAAAATGATAAAAAGGTCACACTTATACACAAAAATGATCATAAGGTCACACTTATACACGAAAATGATTATAAGGTCACACTTATAAACAAAAATGATTATAAGCTCACACTTATACAAAAAATGATTATAAGGTCACACTTATACACAAAAATGATTATAAGGTCACACTTATACACAAAAATGATTATAAGGTCACACTTGTACACAAAAATGATTATAAGGTCATCCTTATACAAAAAATGATTATAAGGTCACACTTATACAAAAAATGATTATAAGGTCACACTTATACACAAAAATGGTTATAAGATCACACTTATACACGAAAATGATTATAAGGTCACACTTATACACGAAAATGATTATAAGGTCACACTTATACACAAAAATGATTATAAGGTCACACTTATACACAAAAATGATTATAAGGTCACACTTATACACAAAAATGATTATAAGGTCACACTTATATACGAAAATCATTATAAGGTCACACTTATACACAAAAATGATTATAAGGTCACACTTATACACAAAAATGAGTATAAGGTCACACTTATACACGAAAATGATTATAAGGTCACACTTATACACAAAAATGATTATAAGGTCACACTTATACACAAAAATGATTATAAGGTCACACTTATACACAAAAATGATTATAAGGTCACACTTATACACAAAAATGATTATAAGGTCACACTTATACACAAAAATGATTATAAGGTCACACTTATACAAAAAATTATTATAAGGTCACACTTATACACAAAAATGATTATAAGGTCACACTTATACACAAAAATGATTATAAGGTCACACTTATACACAAAAATGATTATAAGGTCACACTTATACAAAAAAATATTATAAGGTCACACTTATACACAAAAATGATTATAAGGTCACACTTATACACAAAAATGGTTATAAGATCACACTTATACACGAAAATGATTATAAGGTCACACTTATACACAAAAATGATTATAAGGTCACACTTATACACGAAAATGATTATAAGGTCACACTTATACACAAAAATGATTATAAGGTCACACTTATACACAAAAATGATTATAAGGTCACACTTATACACGAAAATGATTATAAGGTCACACTTATACACAAAAATGATTATAAGATCACACTTATACAAAAAATGATTATAAGGTCATACTTATACACAAAAATGATTATAAGGTCACACTTATACAAAAAATGATTATAAGGTCACACTTATACAAAAAATGATTATAAGGTCACACTTATACACAAAAATGATTATAAGGTCACACTTATACACAAAAATGATTATAAGGTCACACTTATACACAAAAATGATTATAAGGTCACACTTATACACAAAAATGATTATAAGGTCACACTTATACACGAAAATGATTATAAGGTCACACTTATACAGAAAAATGATTATAAGATCACACTTATACAAAAAATGATTATAAGGTCATACTTATACACAAAAATGATTATAAGGTCACACTTATACACAAAAATGATTATAAGGTCACACTTATACAAAAAATGATTATAAGGTCACACTTATACACAAAAATGATTATAAGGTCACACTTATACACAAAAATGATTATAAGGTCACACTTATACACAAAAAATGATTATAAGATCACACTTATACACGAAAATGATTATAAGGTCACACTTATACACAAAAATGATTATAAGGTCACACTTATACACGAAAATGATTATAAGGTCACACTTATACACGAAAATGATTATAAGGTCACACTTATACAAAAAATGATTATAAGGTCACACTTATACACAAAAATGATAAAAAGGTCACACTTATACACAAAAATTATCATAAGGTCACACTTATACACGAAAATGATTATAAGGTCACACTTATACACAAAAATGATTATAAGGTCACACTTATACAAAAAATGATTATAAGGTCACACTTATACACAAAAATGATTATAAGGTCACACTTATACACAAAAATCATTATAAGGTCACACTTATACACAAAAATGATTATAAGGTCATCCTTATACAAAAAATGATTATAAGGTCACACTTATACACAAAAATGATTATAAGGTCACACTTATACACAAAAATGGTTATAAGATCACACTTATACACGAAAATGATTATAAGGTCACACTTATACACGAAAATGATTATAAGGTCACACTTATACACAAAAATGATTATAAGGTCACACTTATACACAAAAATGATTATAAGGTCACACTTATACACAAAAATGATTATAAGGTCACACGTATACACGAAAATCATTATAAGGTCACACTTATACACAAAAATGATTATAAGGTCACACTTATACACAAAAATGATTATAAGGTCACACTTATACACGAAAATCATTATAAGGTCACACTTATACACAAAAATGATTATAAGGTCACACTTATACACAAAAATGATTATAAGGTCACACTTATACACAAAAATGATTATAAGGTCACACTTATACACAAAAATGATTATAAGGTCACACTTATACACAAAAATGATTATCAGGTCACACTTATACAAAAAATGATTATAAGGTCACACTTATACACAAAAATGATTATAAGGTCACACTTATACACAAAAATGATTATAAGGTCACACTTATACACAAAAATGATTATAAGGTCACACTTATACAAAAAATGATTATAAGGTCACACTCATACACAAAAATGATTATAAGGTCACACTTATACACAAAAATGATTATAAGGTCACACTTATACACAAAAATGATTATAAGGTCACACTTATACACAAAAAATGATTATAAGATCACACTTATACACAAAAATGATTATAAGGTCACACTTATACACAAAAATGATTATAAGGTCACACTTATACACGAAAATGATTATAAGGTCACACTTATACACGAAAATGATTATAAGGTCACACTTATACAAAAAATGATTATAAGGTCACACTTATACACAAAAATGATAAAAAGGTCACACTTATACACAAAAATTATCATAAGGTCACACTTATACACGAAAATGATTATAAGGTCACACTTATACACAAAAATGATTATAAGGTCACACTTATACAAAAAATGATTATAAGGTCACACTTATACACAAAAATGATTATAAGGTCACACTTATACACAAAAATCATTATAAGGTCACACTTATACACAAAAATGATTATAAGGTCATCCTTATACAAAAAATGATTATAAGGTCACACTTATACACAAAAATGATTATAAGGTCACACTTATACACAAAAATGGTTATAAGATCACACTTATACACGAAAATGATTATAAGGTCACACTTATACACGAAAATGATTATAAGGTCACACTTATACACAAAAATGATTATAAGGTCACACTTATACACAAAAATGATTATAAGGTCACACTTATACACAAAAATGATTATAAGGTCACACGTATACACGAAAATCATTATAAGGTCACACTTATACACAAAAATGATTATAAGGTCACACTTATACACAAAAATGATTATAAGGTCACACTTATACACGAAAATCATTATAAGGTCACACTTATACACAAAAATGATTATAAGGTCACACTTATACACAAAAATGATTATAAGGTCACACTTATACACAAAAATGATTATAAGGTCACACTTATACACAAAAATTATTATAAGGTCACACTTATACACAAAAATGATTATAAGGTCACACTTATACAAAAAATGATTATAAGGTCACACTTATACACAAAAATGATTATAAGGTCACACTTATACACAAAAATGATTATAAGGTCACACTTATACACAAAAATGATTATAAGGTCACACTTATACAAAAAATGATTATAAGGTCACACTTATACACAAAAATGATTATAAGGTCACACTTATACACAAAAATGGTTATAAGATCACACTTATACACAAAAATGATTATAAGGTCACACTTATACACAAAAATGATTATAAGATCACACTTATACACGAAAATGATTATAAGGTCACACTTATACACAAAAATGATTATAAGGTCACACTTATACACAAAAATGATTATAAGGTCACACTTATACACGAAAATGATTATAAGGTCACACTTATACACAAAAATGATTATAAGGTCACACTTATACACAAAAATGATTATAAGGTCACACTTATACACAAAAATGGTTATAAGATCACACTTATACACGAAAATGATTATAAGGTCACACTTATACACAAAAATGAAACAAATTGGAATAAAGGATTAATCATGACATTTGTTTTTTTCTACACGAGGATTAAAAAAGCAAAAACAAAAAAAAAAACACTAGTGTGGCCGCTGAACACTAACATAAGATATGTTTATACCAAAACAATAAGATTTAGCATGGCAACTTCATCTCGAGTTGGTGGATAACCAACAATAAATTGTGCAGATAAACGATGACCCTAGCAAAATACAAAACCATTTCCAATGGCAAGATCAAGTTGTAAAGGAAATTCAGAAATTTCCTGATGTATTTGCTTCTATTGGATGTTTACCTGGTGAATATACCATTGATATGGACCCAAGACATCATGTCTCCATGGGTGAACTACCTATTTACTATGCCTCCCCACGGGACAGAGTTGTTTGTGTAACCAATGTTACACAAGTTCGGTCAGACTATGCTTAAATCTTCATGACTAAAAAGAAAGTAGCGTACAGACCATATTATGTCAGTCCCACATTTGAAAACGCCACTAATTGTGCAAAATGATTCACAACCGTTGACACACACACACACGCACGCACGCACGCACGCACGCACGCACGCACGCACGCACACACACACACACACACACACACACACACACACACACACACACACACGTACGCACACACACAATTAAAAAATAAAAGAACAAAACTCACAGTTTCGAGATTATATGTTAATCAGTTATCTTTATTAAAAATACAGTTTTGGGAATGTATGGTCAATTTTTAATTGTTTTTTTTTTTTAATCATTTTTATGAAAATTTTCGAAAAGAAAGAAAATCGTAAAAAATATATAGGGATGCAAAAATAGTATGAACGCCATGATTATTTTAGCGTTTTTTTTTCATCTGTTTTAAAATGTTCAAAAGATGTCGAAAAAAAAAAAAATTTGAAATACCAACAAAAATCGCCGAAATATCTTATGTTTTTTTTGTGTATGAATACGAGACTGTCTTTTTTTTTTTTTTTCTTTTTTTAGTAAACTTTACGTTTTTCTTTACTTTTTCCTTCATTTTTATTTATTTTTTTTCTCATATTTGACGTCGTTTTAAAAAAAATTTGGCGATCATACATATTGACTTACTCGAGACATAGCCTGTTGTGTACGTCATGACACGTCGTAGGTCAATTGAAATGAAACAAAGAAGAAACCATGGAACATAATTGGGCGGGGTCGCCAACTTAATTAACACCGTCTGTTTCTTATGACGTGTCATGACGTAGACAACAAACAATGGCTTCAGTTAGCAATGGCTTGTGTGATCGGCAAAATGTGCGATCGTCAATTGCGAAAGTTTGGTGTTTCTTCATTCTACTTGTCGGTACTTATTTAGAATTCAACCTTATTACCCCCCCCCCGAAAAATCTTTATGACGTATGTACTCGTCACCGTACGAAAATGTCATATTCCAAAAATCATATAAATTGATCAAGTATTTTTTTTTTAATTAAAAAAAATCAAATGTTACAATTTTTAGTGATTAATACCTTTTGGCAGCCACATCATAGTCCGTGGATCTCGGTAGTCGAATTGTGTTGTCCACCCTTAAATAAATAAAAACATGGTGACTGACGAATTTACGGTCTCGCTAGTCATAAAATTCGATTTTCTTATTAAAAAAGACTACTTAATAAATTTACGTGATTTTTGGAATATGATATCTTCGTTCCGTGAAGGGTACGTACATCATAAAGATTAGTATATATTTTATGTATTTTCTTTTTATTATGTCGAATTCTAAACAAGGACCTACTTGCTTTCTTCTTCTTTTATGATATCTGTAATCTTGTTGGCGATATTCTTATCAAACGGCATCCGGAAATCGGGAAAGTCCACCTCCCATCCGAACTGTTGTCGTTTTTTCACCATGTCCTCAATAAGTTGGTCAGTGGTGGACATCTGGATCCATGCCCGCCTCGGAGTATAGCTGATGTCTTCCACTTCATCGACATTTTCCAGAATTGCCGCCGCCATTTTCTGAATGTGGCGTTTTTCATCGTTTCGCAGATTGACTTCTTCCAAACGTTCAGACAGAGACTGAATTAAGAGGAAAAAAAAAAAAAAATTGAATAAATATAAATTAAATTCATATAAATCTATCTATCTATATATCTATAAAAGTGAACGTGTCTGTCTGTCTGTCTGTCTGTCTGTGTGCCTGTCTGTCTGTGTACATTTCCCTACGCAATAACTCTGTCAATTTTTAGTCTATAGACTCGAAATTTGAAATACCGGGTACTGAGATTTGGGAAAATCGATGTGACGGGTGTCAGCCAGAAATTTGGCTGTTAAGGGGTCAAATTTCAACGATTTGACCTTTAAAAACTCTACCAAACTCCCCCGACAATTTTGGGTCTAGACACTTGAAATTTTAGATATAGGTTCCTTGAACATGGATCTAACTTAATAAAGTGATTTGAGCCCGAAACAATAAATTTTAAGGGGTCATAATAGGGGTCAAAGTTTTAAAAAATGAACCATTTTTTTTGTTTTTTTGCTTTTTTTGCACAGCATACACCTCCAAACACCCGAGCAACGCCGGGCACCCCTGCTAGTATATCTATAAAAGTGAACGTGTCTGTGAGTCTGTGTGTGTGTGTCTGTGTACATTTCCCTACGCAATAACTCTGTCAATTTTTAGTCTGCAGACTCGAAATTTGATATACAGGATATTGAGATTTGGGAAAATCAATGTGATCGGTTTTCGACCAGAAATTTTGGCGATTAAGGGGTCAAAGTTCAACGATTTGTCCTTGGAGAACTCTATCAAACTCATCCGACAATTTTGGGTTTACGCACTTGAAATTTTAGATATAGGTTCCTTGGACATGGATCTAACTTAATAACTTTATTTGAGCCCAAAATAATAAATTTTAAGGGGTCATCATAGGGGTCAAAGTTAAAAATAATTGACCTTTGCGGTCTCTTCCAAATTACTCAGACAATTTCTGGTCTAAATATTTGAAATTTTACATAAAGGGTATTCAGAGATAGGGCAAGCTTTTTCATCAGTTTGGGTCGAAAATTTTTAGTTACCAATATATAAATGTATGTATGTCTGTTTGCATGTCTGCCTTAAACTTTCAATAGAGGCGACGGATTTTACCAAGATCAGTATCGTTTTAAAGTTCGACCTTTCATGCGACAAATATCGAAAAATTGCCTGAAAATATTAATATCTTCCCTTTCGACTAGGCACTTTTCTACAGGAGGGGGGGGGGCGGGGTCACATTTTTGCCGATATTTTTTAAAGTTATTCTCTCCTTTAGATTGTCTAGCCTTAATTTTAAAAAATGTTGCTTCCGGTTTGGCGGTGGTCGTAACAGCATAAATGTTAGGTTTTACCCCGTTCTTTTCCTCCTTTGCGGTACGGGTTCGCGCCTGCCTTCCTACTACCACTTTATTTTATTTTTTTTTTTTGCTCAACATACACATCCAAACACCCGGGCAACGCCGGGCTGAAATGCTAGTATATCTATAAAAGTCAACGTGTCTGTGTATCTGTGTGTACATTTCCCTACACAATAATTTTGTCAATTTTTAGTCTACAAACTCGAAATTTGATATACAGGGTACTGAGATTTGGGAAAATCAATGTGATCGGTTTTCGGCCAGAAATTTGGCGATTAAGGGGTCAAAGTTCAACGATTTGACCTTTGAGAACTCTACCAAACTCCTCCGACAATTTTGGGACTAAACACTTGAAATTTTAGATATAGGTTCCTTGGAAATGGATCTAACTTAATAACTTTATTTGAGCCCAAAATAATAAATTTTAAGGAGTCATAATAGGGGTCAAAGTTAAAAAAAAAATTGACCACTGCGGTCTCTTCCAAATTACTCGGACAATTTCTGGTCTAAATATTTGAAATTTTACATAAAGGGTATTCAGAGATAGGGCAAGCTTTTTCATCAGTTTGGGTCGAAAATTTTTAGTTACCAATATATAAATGTATGTATGTCTGTTTGCATGTCTGCCTTAAACTTTCAATAGAGGCGACGGATTTTACCAAGATCAGTATCATTTTAAAGTTCGACCTTTCATGCGACAAATATCGAAAAATTGGCTATAAACATTAATATCTTCCCCGTCAACTAGGCATTTTTCAACGATTTGACCTTTGAGAACTCTACCAAACTCCTTCGACAATTTTGGGACTAAACACTTGAAATTTTAGATATAGGTACCTTGGACATGAATCTAGCTTAATAACTTAATTTGAGCCCAAAACAATAAATTTTAAGGAGTCATAATAGGGGTCAAATTAAAAAAATCGACCGCTTTTTTTTTTGCTCAACATACACCTCTAAATACCCGGGCAACGCCGGGCACCCATGCTAGTAAATAAATAAAAAAGACATTTTTATGTTATTATTGTTTTATTTTTATTTTACTAGCTGATCCTGGAATGAAAAATATATTTAATCAACAAATGTGTTTTGATATAGCTGATATTTTTCTGGATAGTACTAAAAATTAATTTTCTGTATAAAAAAAACCAAACAAACAAAAACAAAAAAAGCAAACACGAGTTTATTAACATTCCTAAGAAAATAGCGTCCATTGCATTTTAAATAGAGAACTGACTCAAATAAGATCAATTAATAAATACTAAAAAATACTCAGAAATTAATATTGTACTATTCAATAGAAATAATAAAATCATATTGCAAGAGACAATCTCCAGCATCTCTTAAAAGACAATACTATTCTTTTTTGCCCTGTTTCTTTCAAATGTTCCCTTTTTTATATGTAACGTTTTGATGACTTCTTTATTTGGTGAAGAACTGCTGCATGTCGAAATTACTACGAGTTCTTTTCTCTCAACATTGCAACCATGATCATATATTATTATAATGATATTCGAACATGAGGTTCCATCAAAGGGAGGTAACTCCTATTCTTGTCCAGGATCTTAGATGAGGGAACTATTACAACTAGATTCTACAGAAAGTCGGCAAGCAGAAACGTTTTTGTGCACTATAAATCAGCCCCCCTTCTAAAACTAAAATCGGATATGCAGCTAATGAAGTAATCTGCATCCAGGCCAAGCGTAGTGAGCCATCAGATAATGTTATATTATAAAGCCTTTTTAAGAATTCAAAACACAACAACCATTGGTGTAAGCAACAGTCCGTTTTTTATTTCTCCTGTTCTTGCTTATGGTAGATAGAGATAGAGAGAGAGAGAGAGAGAGAGAGAGAGAGAGAGAGAGAGAGAGAGAGAGCGAGAGTGGGGGAGCGACAGAGAGAATTATCGTGGCGTCCACTCGGTTGACAATCAAATCTCCAACTGCAATCTTTTTCCTTCTGTCACTTTTCGCTGTCAATCTTTTCAAAACATCCACGCAACCAGATTCCTTTCTGTTACATTTTTCATAACAATAACAAGGTTTGTTTATATTTGTGAGAAATATTGAAACAATTCCCGTTTAGCTTGTCAATTTCTGACATTTCATCCGCAGACGCGTGCCACATTTTAATTCATGAACATACATATATGTATATACACCTATACACATATATATACTAGCATGTCAACCCGGCTTAGACCGGATTATTCGTGTAACAATAAGACAATCTCAAGTAAAAAATTTCATCAGGTGCTTGAAATGAACGGATACCCCAATTCTGTAGTCTAACACCCCAAAAACCTAGTGTTATATATGGAAGAGGGACAATAATTTTTATCTTTAAATAAAATTCAACTATATAAATTTTCCTCATTTTTGAAGAGGACGCTTATTTTTGAACGATATGTAAGTATTATATATGGAAGGAGACAGGCCCCAGTAATTAAAGAAAGACGTAAATAGGATTAAAAATAATATTTATTATAAGGAAAAGCCTAGAATCAAACCCAGTATTCAAAAGTTAAAATTGAATACATAATGCAATCTTAGGAATTTAGTGTTTAGAAATAACTAAATAACGATACAATTAGTTAGGTCAGATATCGGACAATGTAAATTAAGGAATATTTTTGTTTTACTAAAAACGTGTTGGACATATGATTATGTAGAATCCACGCGAGGAATCACATGGTTGGGAACGTTTCTGACGTCACAAAGATAGATAATTTTAATATATTCAGTTAACAGGGTTCGATATTAGGATTAGATCAAGGACAGCAGTAGAGACAGATCAGTCAGGGTCGAGTTGTGAAGGAGGAGAGTTAGCCAAGCCCGTTTCGGAAGCGAAAAAAGGCAAGAAATACAATGCAGATATCAGCAAGGCATTCGCATCCCTGATCATCTCATCTGGATGGAATAAAGATCATCATATATTTGTAAGTCTCCGTTTGTCATCATTCAACATGAAAGGTAATATGTTTTTTCTATCGTATTTGTAAAAGAACTTCGGGTTTGTATTACTGTACACATAGATTCGAAAAAGTTGTCAAAAAACAAATATATAACAAATAAATGTTATCAAATGCAAGATAAGTTACTTTTCTACCAAACTGGATACATTTTTTTGTGTTTTTATTCAATGTAACATGTTTATTCAGCTCGAAAAACATGCAGTGTTTACCGATGTATTGGAAAATTCAAAATGGCGCCCGACTCTCTCTTTAACATGGTAAGTTTGGGAAAAGGTGTTATAAATAATAAACTAGACAAAATACTATTACAAAAACACCGAATATATATCAACTTATGTCACTGTAACATATATTGAGCCAATTTCTAACAGTATTTTATCTAGTTTATTATTTATAACACCTTTTCCTGAACTTACCGTGTTAATGAGAGAGTCAGGCGGCATTTTGAATTTTCCAATACATCAGTAAACACTGTATGCTTTTCGAGCTGAATAAACATGTTACATTAAATAAAAACACTAAAACATATCCAGTTAGGTAGAAAAGTAACTTATCTTGCCTTTGATAACATTTATTTGTTATATATTTGTTTTTTGACAACTTTTTCGAATCTATGCGTACAGTAATACAAACCCAGAACTTTGTATGAAACACTCCTCCCATAATGTTAACAGAATCACCTCCTTCAATAATGAATTATCATCATCATAAATATGATCTGTGTATAAATCATTATGATTGTCCACCGTTCTGGTTCCCGTTATATGAATGTTTTGTCTCTACTATGCAACACTAGTAAAACGAGCAAGAAATTTTTACATCCAAAACTTGTTTCCTGAAAATACCTCACTTCAGCAACAAGATCATAACAACCATCCACAAGGCCATCAGAAGAGGAGGCCTCAATATGCAAATTGTCCACTCAGGTCTATCTCTGAGACAGCAGCTAGCCACATGCACACAAAACAACCAACCTCCTATGACTACTTACCACATTTGTCACTGAACTAATACAGTTTATAAATTAGAATGCGCTACCTGCAACAAATTCTACATGGACAGCACCATGAGAACCCTACACACCAGAATTAAAGAGCACATACAAACGCAGCCATCGGTCGTTTTCAAACACCTTAAAACCTGCAAAAATACTAACAAACTCATTAAAGTTAATATCTTGGTCACAGAGTGAAACGCCGGAAATCTTTGCTTAAAAAAGTTCTGCTTATTTCCAGTTTCGTCTTGAACTCAGTAACAGATCAGAACTTGGCTCACTATTCCTAATATAACTGACACCATCTTGATTTCACAACCCAATGATATTTAAATCTTTTGATAATGCATAGCAACAATACAACACCGCTCTCCTAATAAATAATAAAACAGTAATCATAAATCTCAATTCAATAGAAGATATCTAAACTAAATAAAAAATATCTATAAATATAAAAGCGAAAATGCATGTATGTATGTATGTATGTATGTATGTATGTATGTGTGTTCGCCTTTTCTGTGTGTCTACAAAAGGCTTTTTTCAGAGAAGCGGTCGCTCGCTTCACAACTTTTTAAAACTTTTTATATCACATATAAATCGTAATATCTCACAGTTAACAATGAAGCTCGCCTGTCTATTTAATTTGTTCGATTTCGGGAAGATAAATATTCAACATTTGTCGCTCGCCGCATGTGGGTTAGTCTTTTTCCTATAATATCTTGGAAAAATAAAAATCCCGCAGTCAAACTTGACCTCATTAACTCATTAAAACGGGCACCTGCCAAGTCCAAGTAATTAAATAAATTCAAACGTGTTTCCGTTAGCATCTCGCAGTGAGGCAATGGTTAACGTCGCACTTTTTTTTCCACACTTTAATTTACAACTTTCCCTCAACGGTTCGGGTTCGATCCTCATACTTACTTTTTTTTAACCCCCCCACACCTCCAAACACCCGGGCAACGCCGGGTACCCCTCGCTTGTCTAATATAAATTACACCATTTTGACTTCAAAACCCAGTGACATATTTAGATTTTCAGGCGATATTATTTATATAAAAGTTATTTTGTTTTACCGATGTAACTCTAAGAGATCTCTAGTTACTTGTAACTGGCTAGCCGAAACATGCCCATGAATGTGTAGCAACTATGCTTATATAAAACAAATATATGTGTGTGTACAGTATCAAGACGTTACCACTCATCTACTATTAAATAACAATACAGTCATATTAAATCTCAATACAATAAAAAATATCTAATAGGTGTGTGTGTGTGTGTGTGTGTGTGTGTGTGTGTGCGTGTTATTTACCTTTGTAGCTGCCATATCCTTAGCTTGAGCCGATCCCTCTTTTTTCGCGCTGGACGGTTTCTTTTTCTGTTTGGCTTTCTTATCATCAGGTGGTGTATATGTGGAATCAATTAGGCCTATCACTCTTGGATCGGCAAACGAGTGCGCAATGTCCACGGGGGTCAAACCTGAACAAGATGAAAAGACAAATGAGAACCGATTTTCTGGCGCAACTTAAATTTTCCAATTTATCTACCTTATATCCTTACTATATGTGCAATATACTATATTATATATTTACTAGCCAACGAGATAATGTATTCTTCTATTTCTGAAAACCCAAAATATATTTATGCACAAATTTAGAACCAGATATCATGTTTCTTATTTTTTGAAATGAACATTAATAATTCATTTTATTTTGATTATTCGTTTTCATCTTAAATATTATTCACACGTTTCGGACGTTTCATCTTAAATGTTATTCACACGTTTCGGACGTTTCATCTTAAATGTTATTCACACGTTTCCGACGTTTCATCTTAAATATTATTCACACGTTTCGGACTTTTTCATCTTAAATGTTATTCACACGTTTCGGACGTTTAATCTTAAATGTTATTCACACGTTTCGGACTTTTTCATCTTAAATGTTATTCACACGTTTCGGACGTTTCATCTTAAATGTTATTCACACGTTTCGGACGTTTCATCTTAAATATTATTCACACGTTTCGGACGTTTCATCTTAAATGTTATTCACACGTTTCGGACGTTTCATCTTAAATATTATTCACACGTTTCGGACGTTTAATCTTAAATGTTATTCACACGTTTCGGACGTTTCATCTTAAATGTTATTCACACGTTTCGGACGTTTCATCTTAAATGTTATTCACACGTTTCGGACTTTTTCATCTTAAATGTTATTCACACGTTTCGGACGTTGCATCTTAAATGTTATTCACACGTTTCGGACGTTTCATCTTAAATATTATTCACACGTTTCGGACGTTTCATCTTAAATGTTATTCACACGTTTCGAACTTTTTCATCTTAAATGTTATTCACATGTTTCGGACGTTTAATCTTAAATGTTATTCACACGTTTCGGACTTTTTCATCTTAAATGTTATTCACACGTTTCGGACGTTTCATCTTAAATGTTATTCACACGTTTCGGACGTTTCATCTTAAATATTATTCACACGTTTCGGACGTTTCATCTTAAATGTTATTCACACATTTCGGACGTTTCATCTTAAATATTATTCACACGTTTCGGACGTTTAATCTTAAATGTTATTCACACGTTTCGGACGTTTCATCTTAAATGTTATTCACACGTTTCGGACGTTTCATCTTAAATGTTATTCACACGTTTCGGACTTTTTCATCTTAAATGTTATTCACACGTTTCGGACGTTGCATCTTAAATGTTATTCACACGTTTCGGACGTTTCATCTTAAATATTATTCACACGTTTCGGACGTTTCATCTTAAATGTTATTCACACGTTTCGAACTTTTTCATCTTAAATGTTATTCACATGTTTCGGACGTTTCATCTTAAATGTTATTCACACGTTTCGGACGTTTCATCTTAAATATTATTCACACGTTTCGGACGTTTCATCTTAAATATTATTCACACGTTTCGGACGTTTCATCTTAAATATTATTGACACGTGTAGGACGTTTCATCTTAAATGTTATTCACACGTGTAGGACGTTTCATCTTAAATATTATTCACACGTTTCGGACGTTTCATCTTAAATATTATTCACACGTGTAGGACGTTTCATCTTAAATGTTATTCACACGTTTCGGACGTTTCATCTTAAATATTATTCACACGTGTAGGACGTTTCATCTTAAATGTTATTCACACGTGTAGGACGTTTCATCTTAAATGTTATTCACACGTTTCGGACGTTTCATCTTAAATGTTATTCACACGTTTCGGACGTTTCATCTTAAATGTTATTCACACGTTTCGGACGTTTCATCTTAAATATTATTCACACGTGTAGGACGTTTCATCTTAAATGTTATTCACACGTTTCGGACGTTTCATCTTAAATGCTATTCACACGTTTCGGACGTTTAATCTTAAATGTTATTCACACGTTTCGGACATTTCATCTTAAATGTTATTCACACGTTTCGGACGTTTCATCTTAAATATTATTCACACGTTTCGGACTTTTTCATCTTAAATGTTATTCACACGTTTCGGACGTTTCATCTTAAATGTTATTCACACGTTTCGGACGTTTCATCTTAAATGTTATTCACACGTTTCGGACGTTTAATCTTAAATGTTATTCACACGTTTCGGACGTTTAATCTTAAATGTTATTCACACGTTTCGGACGTTTAATCTTTAATGTTATTCACACGTTTCGGACGTTTCATCTTAAATGTTATTCACACGTTTCGGACGTTTCATCTTAAATGTTATTCACACGTTTCGGACGTTTCATCTTAAATGTTATTCACACTTTTCAGACGTTTCTGATGACCGTCATCAGATGAATGTTGTTGAATTTGGGAATCTTTCTGTTAAGAATCTACATGGAATTTCAAGTGGAATCCGTTATTTAATCAACCAGACTAGTACAGTATATTCTCGTTCTGTCAAGCATCGCCCACACTCAGTATTTGATCCTTCAACTTCCAGAAGTGTTTTTGCTTAGAACTGAATTTTACATAGCACTTTATCCGTTGCATCATGTGCCTCCTGTGGGCAGAAATATTGCCGAGTTTGACAAGATACGCCCGAAGAAGATCGGAGATTACATCGGCTGAAATTTTGTAAAAATGACACTTAAGATGAGAGCAGTAATCCAAAGAATTCAAATAATGCAAATTGCAACTGGATATTCTTCTTTTTTCTTGGTTAACATTCAAGGCCGACAGACATGGTCCATTTTGATGCTGTTCTCATTAGATGTTGGTCCTGGATATGACCTTAAACTATATCCGATGGTGAGGCTCCAGCTCGCGGGCTTTGGGGAATGTGGAGCCACCCTTTAATTACCATTGCTCCCAGGTCCACTCTGACCCGGACTAGTAGGGGTTCCAACTATGGGTTAATTAGAAATCGACTTTAAAAAAAAAAAACGAAATAAACTCTATTAAAAAACTGTTCTTAAAAATCTTTGGATTCGGCATTAAATAACCCGAAAAGGGTTGATATGCCGTAAAACAAAAACAACCAACCAACCAACCAACCAACCAACCAACCAACCAACCAGCAGATGTTTTTCATAATCGAAATCATTTTCAAATTACCTGGTTATTGGTTGCAGTCCGAAGGTTGTAGAACATCAGCAACAAAGTTAGTCATGTTTACTTGTACAGGGTGGAATGATAAAATTGTCTCTCTAGAAAAGACGACATGATTCCATTTCGGTTTGATGAAAATCGGTTTTCTTTTTTTTTTTTGTTACAGACCATCTACAAGTTAGCCAGTTGTGTACAAATCTCAAGAGCGATAGGAGCCTTATATCATTTTTGAAAGTGACGCTATGTTCAATGAGTAAGATCAGAGATGCGCCACTGTACAACTCATGCTCTCTATCGATCCAAGTTATGACAACAAGACCACTCAAAATACATTGCTGGATTACTACGAATAACAGGGACGTGCCCAGGATGATGAAAATAAAGATTCTGGCCATGGTTATGATCTTTGGTGCGGTTTCAAGTGAGAGCCTTATCATGCCACCTCACATCTTCGAAATCGACTTAAAAGTCAACACCAAAGTTTACCTGGATGTACTGAAGAGTGTGGTGACCCCCTGTTGCAATCAGGTTGCTGCTGGCAGACTTTGGGTGTGGCAGCAAGACTAAGCACTGGCCCACATCCAAAGAGACCCAGGCTTGGCTTCAGAAGAAGTTTGTACTCCCCTCTCACTGGCCCCCATCCTCCCCTGACCTGAACCCTCTAGACTACTTCGTTTAGTCATACACCGAGAACATCACCAACATGACCTCCCACAAGATCAAAGCCAGCCTGATTGCCGCCATCTGCTAGGTATTCACCAAGCTACTTTCAGTGCTTGTAGTAAAGGCATGTTCCCAGTTCTGAACCCGTATTGAGGCAGTGGTTGAGACTGAAGGCGGCTACATTAAACAGATGTCGACTCTACTACATAATCAAGTTACTTGAATTAATTTTGCAATAAGAGTATAAAAATAAAGTTGTAGTGTTGTTTCCTTTCAGGTAACAACTTTATCGCTCCACCCTGTAATCAACCCATTTTACCCTTTTACTCTCTGTGGAGGGTTTTTTGTACACACGTGTAAGATAATGTGCACTAACCCTAAGTCTCAGTGGAAACGCCTTTAACTTTGTCTAAAGATGGACTCCTCAAAACATAACCAGACACTCACTGGTTACTGGAAATTATTGGTCTACTGCCCTGATTTCATATAAAATAAACCCGATCCTAGCTCCGTGTGGCAATACCTGAACCCACTTGCTGGTCTGTAACCCTACCAGAAGGGTTCAGCTGTCTGTTGTCAGACGTTGCGGTTAGGTTCTTCTTTTGTAAATGCTCTGGTGACGGCTGATGTGCCACTTCACTTTACTGCAACTTTGGTATCAGATATGAAAACAATTGAGGAAAATAAAAGAGAAAAATAAACTATATATTAACATGATGATTTAAATCTCTGTTGTACACTCATTGCTAGATAGATAATTATGTAGACAGACAGGCAGAGAGAAGACAGACAGACAGACAGACAGACAGATAGATAGATAGATCGATAGATAGATAGACAGACAGACAGACAGATAGATCGATAGATAGATCGATAGATAGATAGACAGACAGACAGACAGATAGATAAATAGATAGATAGACAGACAGACAGACAGATATATAGATATATAGATAGACAGATAGATAGACAGATATATATATATATATATATATATATATATAGATAGATAGACATACATACAGACAGATAGATAGATAGACAGATAGATAGATATATAGATAGATAGATAGATAGATAGACAGACAGAATAGATAGATAGATAGACAAATAGATATATAGATATATAGATAGATGAATAGATGAATAGATAGATAGATAGACAGATAGATAAATAGATAGATAGACAAATAGACAGATAGATAGATATATATATATATAGATAGATAGACAAATATATATATATATATATATATATATATATATATATATATATATATATATATATATATATATATATATATATATATATATAGATAGATAGATAGATAACAGACAATTAAATGCTTCTACCATGGCTATTATCTAACAATAACTGAAATCGAGTTGTTCCAAATAGCTTCTCTCATTTGGGGAATTTCAAACTTAACTCTCGGATTTCGTTTTCTTCACAGAGTGAAGTAATACACCTTAAATCGGTAGGAAGGGAAATGTCAAGTTCCCTGCCGACAATGAGTGCCAAAAAACACGTTCTTACCAGCCGGGCCTCTGATTTGAAAATGAAAATTTCTTCCCCTGACTCTTTGGGATCATTCCATTTTCCTCCGCCTCGTCGTCGTCGTCGTCGTCGTCGTCGTCGTCGTCGTCGTCGTCGTCTTCCTCCTCCTCCTCCTCCTCCTCCTCCTCCTCCTCCTCCTCCTCCTCATCATCATCATCATCATCATCATCTATTCTTTCTCACGTCTTTTCCCTTTCTCTATCTCTCTTTCTTCTAAATCTCTCCCTATATTTTTCATCAAAATCCTCGATAAGAGCGAAATGGTAAGGGAAGTAATTCGTACCAATAAAATAAAGAGTTACCTCCCTTTAGCCTTTTTTCAGCGTTCATCACAAACATGTCTACCGTCTTGAAGCGATAAACCCAGCCGTAGATGAGACAAAACCGAACCTCCAATCCACAAGAGAGCGGATCCTTTTAAAACTTTGATAAACTTGTAAATTAAAACCTTCACCCCAATGAGATTCAACGTTTTTAGGCGATTACCTATGACTATTAACTACTCTAACAAAAAAGAAAAAAAAAAAGAAAAAAGAAAAAAAGAAAAACTCGGCGGAAAGAAGACAAAATGAAATACATAAATAAGTGAGCAATTATTCTATAATTTAAAGTGTGGCCACAAGTATATACATGGAACGCTAACTCAATCATTAATTTCTAGGTCATTATTCTTAACATTTTAGTGATGTTTATGTTAACTATTTTTTTTTGCCGCTAACTCTTAGGCACCGCCAAAAAATGGCCGCAAAATCAAGTTGTTGTTGTTTTTTAAAACTAAATTACATTTATTAAAATCCATTATTTCTGAGTAACTTTTTTTTTCCAGAAAGATAAAACCCTGAATTTTATCATATAGAAAACAGAATAATGTAAAACTTTTTCTACTATTTTTAATTCAATTTTAAATGTTAAATTTCCCCAAAAAGTTAACAATTGATATTTTTTGTCTTGCACAAAAAACGTACTTAAATATTAAAAAAAAAGGGTTTTTGAAATAACTTATTTATTCATTTATTGTCTAACTAAGATTTAGGATGATTTTCTAAGAGAATATGCAAAAATATTATAATATAAGTACCTGAATTTAAAATAATTCCACTTATTCATATAGGTAACCAGATATTTCGCGTCGCCGTAGAGTTCAGATCGACTCTGTTTACGTTTTCTTTTGCTGAGACGAAAACTATGGAAGACCAAACAGGCCAAAAAAAACTTATTTTTCAGTGACGAAAATTTCAATGTATTATTAAGCTGAGGCTGGCCAGTACCAGATGGGTGACCATTTGTATGAGTTTGGTTTTTAATGTGTATGTGTGTGGGGGCCAGGCTCCCCAAAATGGGGGGAGGGGCAATTTAAAGCAGAATAAAAAAAATTTATTTCAGCGCGTTTGGTCCACCGTAGTCGAAAGGCGGCAAACGTTTTCAAACGAGATCGAAAAAAATGATGCTATTTTTAACACAAAGGGCACAATATTTATCGAAATTTTTTTTTTTGGTATCGATTATTCAAAGCATGCTCTGTTTAATAATGGTCATGCATTATTCGGCTCGCTAAAAAAAAAATTGTTAATTTATTTATCAAAAATTTTAAAATGGCTTTTTTCGTATAAATATTAAAAAAATTTTTTTTTTGTTTTGCTTAACTTAAATTAATTATTTTACTTAACATATTCACCGAATTTCACACTTCAAAACTCAAAAGCGGGATAATTAAACACAATCGAAGTTCTGATATTCAGACGTCAAAATAAGGTATGCAAACAATTTTTTTTTTTTTTTTTTTTTAATCTATAATTCTGTCCCTTACAACAACACAATATGTTTTGTTCAGTTTCAGATGATTATTTTAAGCATATTTGTTCCCACTTCAAAACAAGGGGGGGGTTTGTAAGCAAAAAAATATATATATATAAATATCGTTTATGAAAAATAAGTACACTGTTATAAAGTTCATTCTTCTCCGAATAATCGCTGAAAATTTCGTATTGATCGGATAATTACCTGATTTTTGGTAGATTTTTAAAAAGACGGTCCGTCAAAAAGTACTGACCTGCCCCCCCAGTTTTGGCGGTGCCTACAACTTCAAGATTATAAAACAGGCATAATAGGCTTAAATGTTAGACACCTTACGAAAACAACGTAAATAATTTATCTGCTATATAAAAAACAGACACAACACAAAACAATTTTTTGTTAACTGCCCTAAAACGCTAGGATGGCCCGGAAAATGGGGATCATACAGTTCATTTTAAACCGTCGAGTGTCCCTCCAATAAATAAAAAAATAAGAAAAAATAAATAAAATAGATAAAATTTTTAGTTAAAACAAATAAAGTAATAGAAAAAACCTGCCATTAATAGAAAAATGAGTTAAAAAAAAGAAGCCCCATTAGTTATGCGCAGTGTGCCCACACGCTCTTGACCTACTTTTGTTAGTTCCGTCCAGATATGTGTCTGGATTAAGTTCGGGTTAGGATCCAAGTATCCACACTAGGATCGCCAAAACCCTCATATCTTACTCTACAAATGTAGAATAAACGCCACTGTGGAGTGCATCGCAAAATGTTATGCAGCTATCTGTGTTTACGTTGAAGCAGAAATATATGAGAAACAATTTTTTATGCACATCCTAATTCCATACCATCAAGTTAGTAATAAATCGATTGATAAAAGTTAATTTCTTATTGTATGAGATGCCTTCAACAAGTTTCCAGACATTTTTGTACAGACATTTTTAATTGTGGTAGACTCTTGAAAATTCAGTATGTTATTGCTATATATCTTATGAGCTGAGTGACCAATTTATTGATTTAAGGTTCAAATGAACAGTTATATCAGGAATTTGAATAGACACTGCTAAAGCCTGATTGTCACAGCTGGCGAATTTCAAAAATGCAATCTGGATGTGGAGACACCTTAGAAAAAGCATATGCAATAAAATTATGTTTTAAACTTGGAAAAAATATAATCGAAACGTATGGAATGCTTCAGATTGCTTTTGGACCATCTTCTATGAACCGAGTATCGTTTTTTTTTTTTGCGTGGTATAAGGCATTCAAGGAAAGCAGGGAGTCTATGAGGGACGATGAGGAATAAGGAAGTCAGAACACCAGAATTGATTGGCCAAATAAAGAATTTCCTGGATAAGGACCGTCGCGTGTCTATAGAGACAATAAGTGCACAGTTTTATGAACTGTACACATAATTATTCGCGAGGAACTGAAGATACAGAAAATTTGTGCAAAGTTTCTTCCAAGTGAAGAAACAAATATGTTGTCATGACAACAAGATGGGCACTAAGACAGTTCCTCACCCTCCCTATAGTCCAAACCTTGCTCCCTGTGAATTTTGGTCATTCCCTAAGCTCAAGGAAAACCTTAGAGGCTGTGACGAGGGTCATTGACATGTGCACACAAAAGGATTGCCATGGAGAAATTGTTGGAACCGTACAACAAGTGCACTGCAGCCGGAGGAGATTACTTTGAGAGGGGGGGGCTAGAGTTTCATGTGTGTACTTTTAATAAAAGTGCCCATATGAAAAAAGTCTGGAAACGTATATAATGTATCGATTTAGAGTTGGGATGAGGGTTAAGGTTGGAGTTCAGGTCTCCATGACAATGAAATACTTTTCATAATTGTACCAAATGCATTCGTTTATGGTTAGTGTAAAGGTTAGCCTGAAAATTATTGTCCAAATCTCAATGTTGAGATCCCTAATTTGTTGCACTACAAAATACATCGATTTAAGATTAGGGTCAGAGTTAAGGTTCAATATGATTTATGGTACATTCATTTAGTGTCATACAAAATGCAGACTAAACACCACTGTGGAAAGCATTGCGGAAGGAATAACAGCTATCTATGTGGATATGAAAATACTCAATGGTATGAATGCAATACATTTTGAGTTATTAGGTTGAGAAGAAAGTTCGTGCAGAGTTTTTATTTTTGATTTCAAATGATGCATTTTCAAAGAAGTTTTTGTTATAATAATTTTACTTTATAAATCATTTTAAAGAGCGTTTTTCGCGCAACCTAATCATTTAAATTACAATTGTTTTAAAACAATTATGTCTTTGCACAATTTTCTTATTTCAATTCAATTGAGGCCGAAAAGTTGTTGAAATAGCTCATGATATCAACAAAGTATTTGGCCCAGGAACTACTACTACTGAATGCACAGCGCAATGGTGGTGTAAGAAATTTCATGATGGCAACGAGAGTCTTGAAGGTGATGAGCTAGCAGTGTCAGAATCTTTGGGAAAATCGCCATTGCAAATTTGACACGCCTAAGACAAAACTGCGAATAAAATATAAAAAACTCGTAATTTCTGTTTTTAAAGTGGGTTTATTTTCTTTATGGAATATACTTATACTTATTCTTATATATGCGCAGCGAACTTAAGCACGGACTCTATATCACCTTAAGATCTTGGAGACTATTCACGTTCGACTTAGAAAACCTTCCCTTTGCAAGCAAAGGGAATGCCTCCTGTGTTTGAACGTGATTAATCTCTAGGGTATTCGACCATAACGCTGTTTTATTTTAATCGTTTTCACACTTTTTTTTCTCCCCGTAAATTGAATAAAACGCAATTTTAATCGCTTTTTCATTCTTTGTTTTAAAAAATTCTCTCGATACAGCTTTGAGAAGCGGGGGTCGAAACCGGTCAGTTGGCTCCCCATTTCCCTTTCTTTCCTCTCCTGTTCCCCCCTTTTCTCCCCTTTTTTGAAGAGAAGATTAAAGGAATATATATATTTATATATATATATATACAAATTTATTTTTAATCATGAATCATAAAAGTTTTCCCTTCCTATTTGCAATATATATATATATATATATATATATATATATATATATATATATATATATATATATATATATACAGAGTTTTATAGAGTCAGTAATTGTATCGGAATCAGTAATTATATAGGAATTGGGAAAATATTCTTGGGAAAAGTCACTAATATATATATGTATATATATATATATATATATATATATATATATATATATATATATTTCTGTAGAAATATATTTTCTTATGATATATATCAATCCTTATTTAAGAAGCTCAATATAATTACAGAGCAATATAGAGAATAAATGACAAAAAGTTATATTCCAAAATTCATGATGTTGACCATCTTATAATTTTTTCCTTTAATTCAGTTGACTTATACAACATGTATAATAGTTTATAATTTGTTGATATTATTTTCATAAGTATGTATACACTATTTAGAATTAATAAATTTACTAATTATTAAATAGAACATTTTGGTGGAAGATTCATAAATTAATCAAAATTGTTAGTACGAATAGTTGGGTTTAATGACTTTGTTTGATAAAAATTCAATATGGCGTAATGGAAAAAATATAAAGGTATCTGCATCTTCTCTTCCAATTTTCGGATTTTTACCATGTCAAATCACATTTAAATTCATTTTGACGGATTGATTGTTGCTATTTTTTTCTGATGAGTTAAGGGCATATTCATTGATTGATATAATAATTAAGTGATTGATTTTGCGCTACGAAACAGATACTGTCCAGAATTGTATGTCAACTGAATTAAAGGAATAAATTATAAGATGGTTAACATCATGAATTTTGGAATATAACTTTTTGTCATTTATTCTCTCTCTCTCTCTCTCTCTCTCTCTCTCTCTCTATATATATATATATATATATATATATATATATATATATATATATATATATATATATATATTAGTGATGAGACGATTCCAATATTTTTCCCGATTCCGATTTCCGATATAATTACCGATTCTGTATAAAATTTCGATAAAATTACCATATAAGATTCTGATGCAATAACCGATTCTGATTCTTTGTAAATATCTAAATATTTAACTATACAGTTGTTTTTTCTCGATTACTGTAAAAAGACGTTAAATGTGCTTATATTTTCGTCGACGTAAAAATACACCGATCGAAGATCATCCATAGGTTTTAGTTTTAGTAGAAGTTCCAAATTAATACACATTTATTATTTTATCACCTGTGGAATATTTTATTTTTAAACAAAAATAAATAAATAAATAAATAAATAAATAAACAAAAAGAGACACTTTAAAGAATCGTTTATGCATCGTAAATTGGACACTGGTTTTTCATATGTTGATACCGATTCCGAAATCTTGCGTTGAGTTCCTTTTTTTTTTTTTTGCTGTTGTTCAGTTTTTCCTTGCGGTCACCATTTTGCAAACCGCAATAACGATGATAAGAAGAAGAAGAAGAAGAAGAAGAAGATGAAGAAGAAGAAGAAGAAGAAGAAGAACAACAACAACAACGAACGAATGAACGAACGAAGGGAAGCATGAGAATCAATCGTCAGTTGTTCAGAATGAATGGCCGTTCGAAACGAGGAAAAGACGTAATTAAAGTTTTCTTTTCGTTGTTGCGAATTCTGTCGTCATATTAAAATTCGGAGCTCGGTATGACAGGTTTGTGCAACAGCTTTTCAAAGTGAAATTATGAAATGGAGCCGACAGCAGCAAGGTACACGAAAATGGATTATTTGCATATCATTAGCATAAAAATAGCTTTTAATGAACGGAGGGAAGAGGAATGGTGTGAGAAATATGATGTGTTAGAGTTGATAAATATACGCAACAGAAAGTTGATAACGATGAAAACACGCACTTATTAGATTTTTAGTGTGAGATGATATATAGAATTATTTCCATAACCAAACAACACCGTAACTTACACAAACCGTGGAAGCTCCAGACCGGAAGTTCTAGACTTAGAGTTCACCCGGCCCCCTTTGAACGCATCAGTAAAACAAATCTGAACTTAGCATTCGAAACATGACTCATCTGCATACGAGGCAAGTACCCTGAGCCACAACGTCATATTCAAAAAAAAGTTCATTGGACGTACTGAGATATATATATATATATATATATATATATATATATATATATATATATATATATATATATATATATATAATTACTTACTATAATAATTATTAAATACCTTCAAACACTAGTGTTTCATCCTTTTGGGAATCATCAGCGCAGGATGTCTCGATTAACACTAGTCGATAGATTCGAACCGGGCGACGGAAGCCATCCCTGGTTTCATTAACAAGGACCAAAATCTATCCGGCTACCGTTAACCACGAGAAATATTGTTGAATTTCAAACATTAACTTTTTAAAATGCTTTTTAACGTCTGTCATAGTGATCTAATCATTATATGATGATCTGCACATATGAGCTAAATTGACTGACTTTAATATAACTGAAAGTGCTTAACGACAAAAAACGAGTTTCTTCATGCGTTATCTTTGACGTTTGAAAGGAGGCTACTTTTATTGTTTACTGTTTTAAATCCCTTTTGTCAATTAATTATCTTTTCGTTTCCCAAACTGGCTTTTTTGTTTAGCTGCCTAAACTGCATATTTGTCTAACTCATCTAATCACTAGATAACCATAGGGATCCAAAATGTTCCAAATATGGCGTGTTACAAATGTTATATACCCAGTACGTGGATAACGCGAGCCTGGCCTGAACAACTTGATGGCGTCAAGTTGGCGCATGAGTGTCAAACTCAGTAACATGGTTTTAACCCGACAGGCGAGTGTAGTTTCGAGTTCAGAGTTTACAGATCAGCTGGTGCAGCCTAGCTTAGATGGAAACGTCAATTGGATTGAGGGCCACCTCACACCCCGCAACGCTAATATATATACGATGCATTCGCCCATGTATGGAGTACTGTTGTCACATTTGGGCTGGTGTATCTGCTGCTTGTCTCTCGCTCCTGGACAGGGTTCAAAAGAGAGTCGTCAACCTGATACGTCCTGAACTGTCATCTAGGCTTCAGCCTCTGTCCCGTCGGCGAAATGTTGCATCCCTCTGCCTGTTCTACAAATACTTTAATGGTGAATGCCCTGACGAAATGCAAGCCCTTGTACCTCCTCGACGTGACTACCCCCGACAAACCCGACAAGCAACTAAGTCCCACCCCTTTACAGTAGAGATCCTTAGGTGTAAGAAAGCCTTTTACTCCAATAGTTTTTTTTCCCCAGAACTGCAAGTCTTTGAAACTCCCTTCCGGGATTCTGCTTTCCCAACTGTACTGATATGTAGAAGTTCAAGTGTAATGTGAACAAACATCTTGCTGCTCATCTCCCTTCATAATGCCCTCACCAATTATGTCCCCGATAGTAGCACCCTACTTCATAGTGGCACTGTGCCTTGTTTGGGGTGAAAATCGAATTTGAATTGAATTGAATATAAGGAAGTGACACACGTAAGTTTTTAGTCAGAAGTAGAGTCAGAGTTAGGAGAGCGAGAGACAGGGTCCGAGATTCAGAAGAGAAAGTCTTGCAGTCAAGATAAGGAAACAGAAAAGAAGAAATCGATCTGAATCGATTCAGCGATGCAGAGGTTCTTCCAGAAATGACGAAGATCCTGGATAAAGGTTGTCTACAAATAATAATAAACAAGTGTTTTAGGAACGTGCATGATTTGATTTCCAGATTGAAGTGCAATCGTCGTGAGGGGCACCGGTCGAAGAAACAAGAAACGGTAGGTGTCTTAAGATCTCTTTATAGACTGTATGTATGTGACACACACCCATGACTATATACAAACATGCGCACACGCAAAGACAGATGATCAATGGCCATGTCATAGTTATATACACACCATAAAAATTATATAGACCCGGTACGCAACACAAAAAGAAGAACAGTCTAAAAAAAAAAGAAAAAATACGAGGGACGGACCACTGACATATGCATATGAGACAGACAAATAGATTGATAGACAGATAGATAACTGGTTTATCTACACCTGTGTGCCCCCCCCCATTAAGAACGATGCTCTAGAGACGTCTTCCCTGCTTGAAGTGTCGACAGAAAAGTGATAGAAAATTCCCGTGCAAAAGTCACGTGGTTTCGTCAACTTCGGTTCTGAGTCTGAGGTCACCCTGACCTTTAAGTTGTCACTGAAAATTTTCCATTAAAAAAAGAAAAGAAAAAAAAAACCCCGGCCCTCCTTAACTATTTTATAAACTTTAAATGTACAAATATAGAAATAATTTCTGTTTTCAGTTAAAGTTTTAATGCAATAGTCAATCATTATGTGGGCCTCCTAGAACAAAGGAGACAAATGAGTTTTTGGACGCGCAACTATTGCATAAAAGAAGATAAAAAACGGTAACGTAAGATAGATTTAATGTTTCCAATTATACCACAGCCCCACCCTGCCAAAAAACAAAAAAAAAAAAACAACAAAAAAACAAAAGCAAAAAAACAAAAACAAAAAACAAAAAAAAAAACAAAAGAAAAACAACAAACAAAAACAAATAAAAAAATAACAAAAACAAAACAACAAAAACGGAATGAGAATGAAAGGATAAGAAAATTGTCACTTTAATCTAAGCGAACGTTTATGAACATCATTTTCAATGAATCAAGTTAATCTTCCGCGAAAATCTCGCAAAACTCGCCGCCATATTGAATTAGGCTTTCATTTTGAAATGAGATTTTTATCAATTTCTAATTCAATTTTGTTCCTGGAATACTTTTTTTTTCTTTCAATTTTTTTTTGTTGCTTTTTTTTTTTTTAAAGGTGTTAACGTATCTCTGAAAGGAGCTCAGTCTGGCCATTGGTCTGTCACATTTCAGTTGTGAAATAGCATTTTCATCACTAAACGTGCAGATTTAATAAAAACAGGCTTTATCATATACTAGCATGCCGCCCGGCGTTGCTCGGTCGTAAAATACGCATAAATATTATATTTTAATAAATGCAGATTTCTTATCCATTATAAACAGAAATACCGTAGGTATTAAATGTAACGTTAAATTTCTTTAGAAAAATTAAGTAAAAATAAAAATGGAAAGGAACTGAGCCATGTGCATGCGAATATTATGTTTTTTTTCTAAATAGTTCACTTCTTGTAAGTAAAAAAAAGGAGAAAAAAAAAAACAAAACCTAAAGACAGTGGGTCAAATACGATAACCATTAGGCTAACTTGACACAATATTTCCAAATATTTAAACCTTTTATTCTTTACATAAAGAATAATATGTAATGTGAACTATTCACGCATGCGCATTCGTGAAACAGTTGAGAAATTGATAAAAACCCGACGACCACCACGTACCATTTTTTCAATGTTGACCCCTTAACAGCCCCTTTTTTCCCGATGAAAACCGATTAAAAAGTTTTCCACATGTCTGGATGACCTATATATGAAATTTCAAGCCGTAGATTAAAAATTCGTCGAGTATATAGGTTGAGAATTGTTCTCTCTCTCTCTTTCACACACACACACACACACACACACACACACACACACACACACACACACACACACACACACACACACATATTCTCACTTTTATAGATATAGAGATAGATTATTCTTGAAAAGAGTAGAGAATAGGCCTTGTGTTTACTTTCGACAGCCTTGTAACTCTTGCTTCCCTTATTTTGTCCTTTAGTCCTCACATTCCCCGAGCCATGCTTCTGACAAAGGGAAAAGAATTGCTGTTTTCTAGACCAGAAGCTATTTATATAACACTTATTGTTGGCTAGGTTTTGACCTTTATTGGTACTTTTAGCTCCTTGCATCAACTGGCTTCATGCCTTGTCCAGAGTGATTCCCATAAAAATATGATACTTCCAAGTCGATATGTTACGATTAAGTTTAAAATAAAATATTCATATATATATTTCAAGCGTTCTGTTGATCTGTGACGCTTCAGTTTGGAATAATATTTTCTATTGGTCTGTCACGTTTGAATTTTAAATAGAATTTTAATTAGTTTGCCATGCTTAAGTTGGAAATCCTTTAGTTTGCCACATTTAATTTGGAAATAGAATTTCTTTTGCATCTGTCACACTTAAGTTTGAAAAGACATTTCGTTTTGATATCTCACGCTTAAGTTTGAAAGAATATTTCCTGTGATCTGTCACACTTAAGTTCAAATGGCATTTTCTTTAATATGCCATGCTTAAGTTGAAATAACACTGTTACTATCAGCACTGCCACGCGTAAGTTTAAAATAGCATTTCCTCTAGTCTGTCATGCTCAATTTTGAAATAACCTATCGGTTAGTCTGTCAAGATTAAGTTTGAAATATATGTCTCGGATAAGTACATCACGTCAAGCACCCGGATGGACTACCGTTGGATCGATCTGCAAGGGATTTTGAGAAAATTTCAAGGAACAATTTGCACAACAGATTATTCTCCCAGTCCAAGACTTTGGCGACTATTTTGTTGATTCTACCCACCTTGAGGCGCCTAGAGCAACTGGTTGTGAGGGCAAGGTGACAGAGTGGAAGGTTCTGACTGCACTGAAGCAGGTCGGCTGCAACAAATCGCCAGGATCAATTTGGATCAATCCAAAGCTTTTAATAGGGTCGACCATTACTTCCTGGCATCTGTTTTAGAGACCACTGAATTTAAACTGGGGAAAAAATGAATTTCCATACTGTACCGCGCACCGATAACAGAGGTACAACTAAACAGAAAGTGCTTGAAATCTTTCGTCATCTCCTGGTTGGTGCATCGGGGCTATTTGCTGTTGCCCCTGCTTTATCTCCTTGTATTGGAACAACTACTTCGCAAGCTAAGGCATAGTAAGTTAAGTCTGATCGTGTGCGGGAGCGCTTTGTCTGGTCGATTGAGAGCCAAGAACTCTGCATTAGCCGATGACATCATCGTCTTTGTGTCATGCTTCTGAGACATTGAGACAGTCACAGAGGCGCTCACGCAGTACATAAAGAATTGGCCACAGTTGATTAGCGGGTTTGAAGCCACCCCTTTCCCCATTGTACCACGTGCTCAAGATCAGAGGAGAGAGAATCAGAGAGAACTTGGTCGTTTACGGTTTTTGATGTGCTACCATAGATTGTAGTGTCGTCAGCAAAAATGTCTACGAATGATGTAAGGGTGTGGTTTGGAAGATCATTAATGTAGATCCAGGAAGAGAGTTGGGCCCAGGATGGACCTCTGAGGGACTCCAGCATTAATACTGAGAGCTTCTGATTTCTGCCCATCAACCACTACTCTTACGAACCTATCAGAGAGAAATAATTTAATAATTGAGAAGACATTTCCTGCTATACCATAGCTGAAGATCTTGTGAAGTAGACCTTTATGCCATGCCTTTGATATGTCAAGAGAAATTGCCCTAGAGAGGAAGCCTTCGTAGAAAGATTCGCTAATCCTATGAGATATAACTGTAAGCACATCTGCTGTAGATCTAGCAGAACGGAAACCATATTGTGTGTCACTAAGAAGGTTATTTTTGTTGAGATGGTTGATTACTTCTCTATTTAACATAGATTTCAGCAACTTACTCATGACGCACAGGAGATTTATTGGCCTGCACTGAGAGGGGGATGAGTGATCACCTAAATTCTTAAATACAGGGCATACTGATGAGATTTTCCAAGGGGTTGGGAAGCAATTCTCCTTAAGACAACGCTTAAATAACTTTGTAAGTATGGAAACTAGTTCTGCTGAAGCTTTTTGAGCGCTATAACTGGAATGCGGTCAGGGCCAGTTGCTTTACTAGAATCAAGGTTTTTGATTAGCTTGGCAACATCACGTACAGATATTTGTATGTCGCATAGCGTGGCGTCATTTTCAGTAATTAGGCCTACTATTATGAAGGGCCTTCCACAATATGCAGTTAAACACGATCCCAAATACTAACTCCTTACGTCCAAGTCGCAATAGGGGTGAAACAAAGAAAAAAAAATTAAATAAATAAAATAATAAATACAAAAATAATAATTCATTGAGAAGTATTTCTTGAAAAGTATATCGTATATGATGGATTTGTTTATATTTATTTACGTATAAATGTGTTTCAGTATGGATGTCGTCATCGTCGTGGTTGTCGAGGATTCTTGGCGTTTGTAGCCGTTTCGCCGTTTGAATTTATACCAAGGTCAGAAATTGGGATTTCTCGACAAGTATATCATATGTATTTGATTTTTTAAATTATTTATTTAAGTGTAAATATGTTTAAATGTGTGCACCGTCGCTGTGATCGTCGAAGATACTTGGCATTTATATCGGTTTTGGGTAGAAAGAGCTCTGAGTCTTGGTCGACAGTCTTTCTAGAGCTTGTGTGTAGAACTGGAACCTCCTTCACTCGTCCAAATGCACCGAGTAACCGTCTGTCTTGTAACGTCACCTGTTTAGCGTCTGAACAGCCAAAGCTCTCTCCCAACCCCTCCAAGCGACCTGCTTTATATTACATTCATCCACGTGAATCTCGCGAGATTACACGAGACCGTTTCTGTTAGATATCACAGACGCCATCTTGCTTTTTCTTTTTCCTGTCCAACGCGCATGACAAGCAGACACGTGGGCGCTTCACAGGTAGGGCATGTGTATTTCTGTTTCTATTTTACCCACATAAAAGTACTGGTTGGTTGCAACTATAAAGACAACCTCCGTAGTAAGGAAATACCAGTTTAATGCCAGTCATCTAAAGATGGTGTCGCGATAAAAACACCGAAAAATGAACCTCTACAAATACAACTCATTCTTATGATGAATACAAATGAATTGAATCTTGGGAGGACTGCACCTTTTGTGCAGGACTCCGAGCTCTCAGGGTTGGAAGTTAAAACGGGCAGCACTTCTATGACTGGAGTATCGAGTTTGCCCAAATAAAATCATTACACTGGCAGGAAATCGGCAAAGAGATTTGTTGGTGTGAAAAGAAAGTAGAACCAGGAAGAACACAAGTTGGCAGTGGAATGGAAACTGGGAGCAGAATTGGATGGTCATACAAGAGGAATTGGAAAGATGACACTGAAATACTGGGAAAAAAGAGGTATGTTTGAAATGACGGAAAATAAGCTGATGAATCAGATAAGGACAATACTCAGAAAAGGATGGCTGGAATAGAATCGGCCAAGAGGAGTAAACAGTCAATCGTACAGTGCATCAGCCGGTGGCATTGTCTGTGCTGAAATCTTGCTAGAATCTGTGTTAAAACACTGCCAGAAATGTCTCAAGTGTGCCAGGAGATAGTGTAGAAATGACACAATGGGAATGATAGATAATGATATAGATCAAAAGAAGGTGGATAGCTCACTTAATAATAGTGAGATTTCAAGTGCAGGAATAACAAATGATGAATTACATTTGCTGAAAAGAATGAACGTATCAATGAGAAGTAGTGAAAAAGCAAAGATTTTTATTTGCAAGAATATTGACAAAGTTAAGAAATGCGACAAATAAAGTGAACAGGGAAATGAATAAGATGTCAGAAACATTTTGTAGGCAAGGGCTGTATTGGTTGGTGAGGTGGTAGGTGGGAAAGAACCAAAATTGAAACATAAAAAAAGAACCATATTGAAGCAGGAGAATAGAAGGTGGCCTGAAGAGATTAAGGAAAGATCTAGGTCGAATTCGGGTATTGTTCAAAGGACAGTAGAAAAAATGCAAACAAGGAGAAATAGAAGAATTACAAATACTGGATAGACAACACAAACTGAAAGCCAAGGGGTTTATTACAACTATGGAAGAGATAAAGCAGCAGATTGTGGCAAACGCTTAGGAGATTAAGAGGTATAATAATAATTCAGCAGATTAACGACAAGTTATTAAAAAAAAACAGTCAAGTTTTTTTTTTTTTAGAAATTTGAAAGGAGGTAAAACCAAAACAATGGCTTCTAACCCTCAGGAAACTACAATGTTTTGGTCAAGTACATGATCAAGAAAGACTTCCCACAAGGTTGATGCTGGCTGGGTCGCTAGAGTAAGCGAAAGACTGAAAGAGCACAAACAAGAGGGTATTCACATTTCTGTTGAAGATTTAAGAAAATGAATGAAGTTCATTCCTAAGTGAAAAGGACGCGGACCTGATGAAATTCATGGGTACTGGTTACGATCTTTCACAGGAATCCATGAGACGATTGCTGTTTCTCTGGATGATTGTGTCAGATTGTGCCAGATACCAGAATGGCTTGTAGTGGGAAGGACTATTTTAATAATGAAAACTACCGCTAAAGGGCGAGATGTTGAAAATTATAGACCAATTGTTTGCTTGAACTTGCTTTGGGAGACACTGACAGTTAATTAGTTCAGAAGTATATGACCATCTTGAAGTAAATGGTTTACTACCAGTAGAACAAAAAAGGTGGAAGGAAAAGGTTTTTAAGAACAAAATACCAACTATCGTTTGATAAATGTATTTTAAAGAACTGCAAAAAGAGAAAAACGAACTTGGATAGATTACAAGAAAGCTTCTGACATGGTGCCGCATTCGTGGGTATTCATGACGTTGAAAATGGTAGGAGTGGCTGAAAATATAATTGAGTTCATCGGGAAAAGTATGAGCAGTTGAAAAACTAACCTTTTTTTCAGGTGGGAAACTATTTGGGACAATCAACCTCAGACGTGGCATCTTCCAAGGAGATTCCATTTTAACCATTTCTATTCATAATAGCACTCATACCATTGACACATGTACTAAGAGATATAAAGATGCGATACCAACTGGAGAAGAATGGACCGAAGATCAGCCGCACGTTATTTATGGAAGATCTGAAACTGTTTGGCAAAACAAAAAATGAAATTGACTCTCTGGGTAAAACTGCACAGCAGTGGAGTGAAGATATAAATATGGAGTTTGGAATGCCCAAATAGTAAGTCTTAAACGAGGGAAGAAAGAAGTCATGCAAGGCATCATTTTACCAAATGGTAAAAAATTAGGAGATTCTGATGCAGAACGCTGCAAGTACCTGGGGGTGCTTGAACTTGATACGATGCTTTGCAATGACATTAAAGAGATGAAAATGGAGGAGACTCAAACTGCTCCTGAAATCTAGACTGAATTGTAGGAACTTGTTCTCAGCCATCAATTCATAGGCGGTTGCTGTAATTCGATACAGTGCAGCTTTTGTAAGATGGACACAGGAAGAAATGAAAAAGTTGGATAGAGACACACGGAAACTGTTAGCCAAGTATAGAGCACTTCGCCCAAATTCTAATGTGCCCAGGCTGTATATCGCAAGAAAGAAAAGAGGAAGAGGGATGATTGGGGTTGAAGAATGTGTCCGGATATAGCTTAGAATCAGCAGCAGTGGCGAAAGAGGAAGGGCTAGATAAAGGTCCATTGGAAGATAAGCAGAAGTACAAGGAAAGAATCAAAGCAGAAAAGTTGGTAAGAATGAAACTTCATGGTTAGTTTGAACGAGATACTTAGACACAAAAATGTCAGGACACGTGGAATTTTCTGCTTAAAGATGACTTGAAAAGACAAACAGAAAATCTTATATTTGCTGTTAAGGTATAGGCACTAAATACAAATGCAATAAATAAAAACATTTATGGAAAAAACTGTTCTTATAAGTGCAGGTTGTGTGGTATATCCCTTGAAACAGTGTTCTATACTTGCTCAAAAAGAATACGAACGTCGCCATGACAAAATTTGTACAAATATGCACTGGAGTTTGTGGCAAAAATTCGGAATCCAAGTGACGAACAAATGGCACTAGCATAAACCAGAAGGGGGAGGGGAAAATGAGGACGTTAAGATTCTCTGATATATGATTCCGCGTGACGGAGAAATAACTCACAGGAAACCGGATATTGTAGTTGTGAAAAAAAAGATCAATGAATGTCAAATTATTGATGTTGCTTCCCCAAACGACATCAACTTAAGAGGCAAGAAGAATGAGAAACTACGGAACTTTCAGAAACTGAGGGTGGAGATTGCTAGAGTGTGGAATAAGAAAACTTTCATTGTACCAATAATCATAGAGGCGGTTCAATTCCTGATGATTTTATGAAACAGCTGGACTCCTTGGGAATCACCGTACTCCAGAAGTCAGTTCTGCTTGACTCAGTAAACATCCTACACCAGGTGCTTTCCATCTAATTGACTATCCTCACTAGCTTTGGTGTAAGAGCCCGCTCCTGAGATATAAAACCGGTGCAAAACATCACAACACTGTTAAGTTAATTGGATCTGGAAATCCGGGGAGACTTGTTGATACTCAGCTTCCAGGGAACACCAATGGGAGATCTTTAATGGCCTGTGTGGAAGCTCCTTTTGAACCAATAATAATAAATAAATAAAATAATAAATATAAAATATGTAAATAAATAATAATAAAATAATAATAATACTATTAACATTAGTAGTAGTAGTACTATGCGTCTTCTTGTACTACAACAACAACAACAGCAACAACAACAACAACAAAAGACGGATTCATGAATGTTTTTATCCTTCGTAAGTTTGTAGTAGGGCAGATCGAATGGACGCATGTTAAGAAATTGATCCAATCTCCTTTCTTTGTTTTAGAGAATACAGAAATCTCACGCAGATTTATTTAATATATTTTTTTACACGAAATATTAAAAAATAAGAAAATTGGTCGTTAGTGAAAAAAACAACAACAACAACAACAACAACAACAACAACAACAACAACAAAAAAAAAAAAAAAAAAAAAACCCCGAAACAATAATGGTTTCCTAAATGAATGGAATCAAATTACGTTGAACAAAATGAAGATACACATCTTTTAACTCGAGGATAAATGCAAGTCCGTGCACGTAAATAACAAGAGACTGTGTATAGACTGCGTCTTCTTTTTTTTACTTGTTTCGAAGTAAACGATCTTCTTTCCGGAATTGAAGAGAAGCTCTTTTAGTTCTTCCGTCAACCAAGCCGAGATTTAAAACCAGATTAAACTCATGTCTAAGCCGATCATTGCTTTTTTTTTGTACGCAAATATTTCGGGATCATATATATATATATATATATATATATATATATATATATATATATATATATATATATATATATATATATTATTTTTAAAATATAATTATCCACTGACACGTGTTTCGTCGTCCACGACTCATCATCATTAAAAGGGGGTACCAGATTGGTCAATGGAAAAATTATTCCCAACAAGCATTTAGGTAAAAATGCACTTTCGTATAAATACTTGAATTCATTCAAGAAAGTATCGCTAACAAAAACAAATAAAAACATCTATATATATATATATATATATATATATATATATATATATATATATATATATATATATATATTATAATATAAAGATGAACGTCTGTGTGTGTGTGTGTGTGTGTGTGTGTGTGTGTGTGTGGTCACGAATAGGCTCCTATATGGTTGACTATTTAAAAAAACTGATTACATATAATAATAGAAGATGTATCAAGGATCAGGAATGGGTATGTTTGATCTGGCAGAAAGGTGGTTCACTTATCACAATATTCCGTGGATCTATATTAAAAAACCTTGTTAAACTTTGTGACATATTTCCATTCTATGGAGGTCAGGCGCGAACGAACACCCCATAATTTTATTATACCATATTTCTTCAAACTGAAACATAATTATCAAAGTATACTTACGCATATAGATATGAAAAGTCTTTATTAAAGTTTGTGCCTATTTCCTTTCTATGGAGGCCAGGCGCGAACGCAGACCCCACAATTTTATTATACCATCCCTATTTAATTAAAACATACTTATCAAAGTATTATTATGTACATCTATATCAAAACACTTGTAAACGTTTTTTTTTTAATTTTTAAAGTTTTTATTTCCATACTTTCTGGACCAGGCGCGTACGCAGACTCCACACTTTTAATGAACCACCGTCCTGCCAGATCAAACATACCCATTCCTGTGTCTCGATACATCTTCTATCATTATATGTGATCAGTTTTCTATAATAGTCAACCATATAGGAGCCTATTGGTGCCCAGACACACACACAGACGTTCAGCTATATATATATATATATATATATATATATATATATATATATATATATATATATATATATATATATATATATATGTATATATATATATATATATATATATATATATATATATATATATATATATATAATACTAAAGTAGATTCTATGAAACGTAAAACCCGGAAATTTTACAGGTTAGAGTATATTTACACCTAATCTGGAAGACTTCAAACAAATCAGACAATCTTCAATTCACTTAACAAACAAACAAACAAAGCTGAAACTTCAAAAGTAAAAAGAATAAAGCTCTGACTTTGCTGAGAAGCAAACGTTTACTGACAGTAGAATTACGCTTGGACATATCAAAAGAGGCACCACTTGTTTTCTTTGTAAACTAGCCCTAGACACATTAAGGCACGACAAATGTACGACAAAGTATAACTGATCCTGCCGATTCTCCATTCGTGTGGTATTTCGGCACGTCATGCGAGTAACCTGGGATTCTTATGTCAAGAACAATAAAAAGCAACTTGCTCTTGTACCGTGTTGACAGCAATATGAGACGTATATTGAATAACAAGTACTTCATACCAAAGTAGATTCCTGGCACGTAAATAACAACCAAATCGGCACCAATTTTATTTTCAAGTTCAAATATCAGTAGCGCAGTTGTTAGAGTACTTGGAAAAATCAATTCTAAAAGTGATATTCTCCTGAAGGTTGGAGGTTCAATTCTCAGTGTGAGCGGCCGAAAAATACAATGTCAAATTACTTGGGACCTCTATCCATTTAAGGTTGACGGAACAAGAGCATGCTACCCCATGAAGTAAATAAAGGCTTCCGTTCGAAATTTCGTCTTAATTCCCGAGTTCGACAGAAACATATCCGAGTTCGAAAAGATACGCCTTAAGAAGGTCGGAGGTTACATCGACCGACACGTTGTGAAAATGACACTCAAGATGAGAACAGTAGTCCGATGAATCCAAATAATATGAATAACCAATCCTCAGCTAAAAAATTAGAAACGTTATAGTTTCTTTGTTTTATGGTGTTGTATGCGTGTTGTGAGGCTGAAATAGTATGATTATACCAATAGTCGACACTCAACGATCGCTTTTGAAAAAAAAATGTATTTCTGCTGTGCTTAAAAGAATGACAAACACACTGATATATGAAAATATAACAATATATCTTAATTGTCTGTGATGGTGATAAATTGTTGGTTGTTAGGAGAGAGATGCGCCCACAGAAATTCAGCATGATAATTCTTCTTAGGCTAAATAGTCAATCAACTTCGATATCCATTTCAGGTTGTTATTATATAACCATTTGTGGCCATTCCAAATACTCCCTTGAGACAGCATTATCACCGTAGTCACATCACAAGGACATTTTATTCAGCAATGGTCGTTTCACTGACCTGACCTGACTTTGGTTCGACTTGATTACACCTGTGTATAACTTTTTGCCGAAAATGGCCTTTGAAACACACTAATCTTTTTGACAATTGATCATGTTTGTTGTTTCTTCCCATGCAGGTTCACAATTATTATTATTCATAGGAACTTTTGGTACATTTGATAATTATTTTATATTTTTTATTGCATATTATCGCCAACTGAACTTCTTCTTGTCAAAAATAATTTCTCAGTACACACGGCCTGGATATTTAACACTAACAGTGTTAAATATATAGTTTTTTTAGTTAACTATATATATAGTTAAATATAAATATATAGTTTTTTTTTAGTTAACTATATAGTTTTTCTATTCGCATCTTAAGGCCTAGATATTTAACACTAACAGTGTTAAATATAGTATAAACTGCTATGTCAAACTAAAGCTTGATCGTCGGACCGACAGCCAGACCCTCTCGTAAATATGCAAGGGCGTGATCTCCAAACAGCCACTAAATGAATGGTCGGTTACGCTTGGAAAACTGTCGATAATGAAAGGCGACATTTGTAATTGGTTTATCTTTACGTTTCAAGCTTTTCCCTGTCAGGCCGGATGCTTTCGCTTAGTTACCGGTCAGACGTAACTAATGCAGCTGGTTATTCGCCCGGAAACACGACGGGACAGAGCAATAAGCCCAAACATTAAATGTATTTCCCGTCTTGACCAAAGCCACCCGACCATCACTACACTGACCGCTCTGTTGGTCAAATTGGGTTTAATTTTATTACCTTAATGTTGGTTCTTTGTTTCCATTGTCCACAGCCAAAGGAGCTTGCAACAATCTCGCCTTGGTGTATGACAACGCCATCTTGTCCACGAGCACGCATGCGTACAACACACTAAAAGTCTAAGTTGCTATTTTTGAATCCTCAGGATGATTTTTCCCTGTGTAAAATATGAATATTGGATATTCTCAATCAATCAAGGTAGACAACACGTGCTTAGGGAATGCCAAACACTCCCAAACATATGGGTATCATTACGTACGCGTTGGCAACAACAGATGCCACAAGGGAACTGGTTACAGGAATACGTTTAATAGTTCTCCTTGACAAATTAGAATACAGCAACAAGTAAACCTGCACGTATAGCATACATATGTTCAAAGTAAAGTTGGGACGATTAATCGGAATCGGGATAGGAAAAATCAGAACTTTGGAGGGTATCGGAATCGGAAAAATTTGTACCCATTTTCCGATGCCTAAAACGATACTTTTAATCGACTTTTTTTTTATTGATTTTCTTTTAAACAAATTCTCGTCTCGCTGATAATAATGATAAAATAATGAAAATCTATTGGTTTTAATAAACTATCAGTAAAATTAAAATCGATAGATCATCCTCACAAGTGTATTTTTATGATTGAGAAAATATTCGTACATTTAACATGCGTTTTTATGGTAGTTATGAAAAATAACAACTTTATAGTAAAATATTTAGAGATTTCTTAAGAATCGGAATCTGAACCGTTAATGGTATCGGAATCGAGAATTTTATACGGAATCGGTAATTGAGTCGGAATCGGAGAAAATATTGGAATCGTCCGAAGACTAATTGATAGGCAAATATTTCTCCCACTTTATAATCAGATCTCCGTGAAAGTGTTCAGGCGTTTCTCGATATCTAATACGAGATATCCGATATTTAGTTCAAAGAATCCAACGGCTGGTTAATGGATTGCCCCTACGAAAACTTAACTTTTACCGTCGCCATCTTTCTTTTTTTCATACATAGTTATCCATGGACACGTGTTTCTTGCTTACTAGTCGTCATCAGCATGGCTTGGCATTGTTAAGGATCGAACGTGGGAAAGCTATATGTATATAGAAATCAGAAGAAAACAGACCCGAGAGTTCAAATTAGAAGATGAATGAAAAAAAAAACAACAAAAACATACGTTATTCTTTAACAGATGCTAGACACACGAAGCAATCGGCTTTATTTACATTATGGAACTGAGGTACACGTAGTTTGCCCATTAGAACAACGAAAAAACAAAAAAAACAAAAAACAAAAAAAACTAAGGGCAGACAACTCCAATTTCTTATCCCATAGAAAAAAAATACAAAATAAATCCAAGGGGGATAACTCTTAGTAGGTCAACAACCATTGATAATTTCAACAATAACACTTGCCAACTAAACCTTCCTCATTATCTCAACTAATTGTACCTTTCCTGCTATTGTGTTTATTGTACTTGAATACCTTTTAGGATAGGGTTAATACCTCCATGAATATTTGAATACGTGTTTTCCCATCCTTAGTGGCACTACTCACACTCATGGCGACAGAAGTTTGAGCTGAATTCCTATAACTTTTCGTTCTATTTTTTATTTAATAGTAAATATATATATCGGCCATCTTTCTTTTTTGAGGAGACAGCGCTGATTGATATCAGTTGGACTTTTGTGCCTATTTGGTTTATTGCACAATGATGAAAGAGGAAGGGGAAAAAAAAAGTTTAGAAATGAAAGATGCCGACTTTATTTTATCTGAAATCAACAGTTGCTTATTGGAAGAAATTATCGCGATGGAAACGAGTGAGTTGCCATGGAAACGACTGACGATAAAATAAAACCGGTCTTTATTGAATTTTCTTTCACTTATATACATTTAAAAAAAAAACTTATTACAGTCACACATCTTGAAACAAAGGAATAATATGTGAAGTTATTAACTCTAATGTCTCTCCCCCCCGTCCCCTAACAATTCAGATCAATACGTCAATTTGTCAATTTAGCAGCAACAGCAACCAAGTCACAACAGGGATACGCGTTACAACATTGCAAAGAAAGAAACAAACAGACAAACAAACAAAAAACCCACACATACAAACAAACAGACATACAAACAAAGAGACATAGAGACAAACAAACAAAAAACAACAAATAAATCAACAAACAAAAACTAAATTCGAAAACCACTGACGGACTGATTCCAACACCGATTCTGTTTTATATTCCAGACTCTGATACAATTACCGAAATCGCTTAAAAAGTAGAATTTCATTTTATTTTGGAGGTGGGGGTGGCAGTAAGCGGAAAGTCCTCATCTGCTTTTAAATCCCGATATAATATTCTTTTTTAATTTGACAAACTTTTTAATATTTTTTCTTTATGTATCGTATCCAAGATTATAATAAATCCCTGCATCAGAGTTTAATATATATATATATATATATATATATATATATATATATATATATATATATATATATATATATATATATATATATATTAAACTCTGATGCAGGGATTTATTATAATCTTGGTTACGATACATAAAGATATATATATATATATATATATTTACTCCAATTTACGTAAACCCTAAGTCCAACCACCCACCATCTATTATAAAACACATTCCTAACTCGATCGTAAGTAGACTCAGTAATAACTCAAGCGATGAAAATGCATTTAACAGGTCAACCAATATCTACGAAACAGCCCTAAAAAATAGTGGATACAAAAAATATCGATATCAAATATAAGCACACCAACAACTATAATAAAATTAAAAATAGAAGAAAAAGAACTATAATTTGGTATACGGCCCCATACAATCAAATGTTAAAAACAAAACTTAGCAAGAAATTTCTAGATCTTATTGAAAAACATTTTCCCGCAACCAACTCCTTACACAAAATCTTCAATAAAAATGCCTTGAAGTTATCTTACAGTTGTTGCGAAAATTTAGAGATGATAATTAAAGCACATAATAACAAAATACTAAATGAAAACAATGTAAACAACAACAAAATAAACAATAAAAAAGTAGACACCATGGCAGAAATAAAACCCACACTAGCAGAAATAATAATAATAATAATAATAATAATAATAATAATAATAATAATAATAATAATAATAATAATAATAATAACAAACCAACCCCGGACAAGAACAAACATACCATAAATAAAAATACTAACAACGAACAAGATAAATGCAATTGTAGACACCGCACACTCTGCCCAGTCCAAAATAAATGTCTAACAAAAAGCGTAGTTTATCAAGCAACAATATTTGCGAAAAAAACCCCGAATAACAAGAAATATTACATAGGCATGACTTCCTTAGATTTCAAAACCCGATACTATGACCACAAAAGTACATTCAAAAATAAAAAACACTGTATAAAAACAACACTAGCGAATAAATACTGGGAACTCAAAGAAAGCGGACATTCGCCGGTAGTCGAATGGAAAATAATGAGACAAGCTACCACGTGCAGACATTTAGACGACCCATGTAAATTATGCCTCCATGAAAAATTTGCTATCCTGTATTTTAAAGAACCTCAAAATCTACTAAATTATAGAAGAGAAATAGCAAACAACTGTGTTCACAAAATAAAACTTACTCTAGGATAGCGATACAAAATAGCTTTAAAACTAACAATAACAACAGAAAACAAACAAACAAATAAATTAAATAAACATGAATATACATAAACGATCACACATTTATGTATATATATATATATGTATATATATGTGCATGTGTGTGTGTGTGTACACATAGGTATATTTATATATATATATATATATATATATATAAAAAGGAAGGAAAACGTCTACCTTAAACCACTAACCTAGTTCTAAAACAGATCCTTTGTTCGATAAAATGCATCCCCATTGGCTGATAGGAAGGGGCGCGGTGGATACTAGAAAGCTGATTGACTAATAGAAATCCTCAACATATATAAAAACAAGAAGCAACCACAGAATTCGCGCATAAGCCTGACGAATCCTATAGTGGATGAAACGCAGAATATTCAGTGTAGCTTAATCGCCATATATATTTTATAAATTACTATATATATATATATATATATATATATATATATATATATATATATATATATATATATATTTCATTTGTGTCAGCGATAGTTAAAAAATATATAAATAAAGCAATTGTTTTGGAATCGGAAATTAGACAAAAGATTTTCCGATTCCGATACCGATTCTGATATCCACAAAAGTTCCAATATTTCTGATTCCCGATTCCGATTAATCATTCCAACACTACCGAAAATGAAATCCCGACAAATAAATGAAAGAAAATTACCCCCACCAACAAAAAAAGAAACAACAACAAAAAAAAACAAACCAAAATCCGAACCAAAGAAATCCTATATTTGAGTGTTATGAAGAACTACTCTATTCCGGGGGTCTCTAAAGTTTCCGAACGGTGTGTGTGTGTGTGTGTGTGTGTGTGTGTGTGTGTGTGTGCATATATTTTTAAAAATACGTGGGCAAAAAAAAAAAACGCGCCAGAAAACAAAGGAAAAATGCACCAGAAAAGAAAGAAAAAAAAATGCATCAGAAAAAAAATGCACTAATCCAAAAAAAAAAAAAATGCGCTAATCCAAAAAAAAAAATGCACTAACCAAAAAAAAAAAAAAAATGCACTAATCCAAAAAAAAAAAAAATGCACTAATCAAAAACAAAAAAAATGCACTAATCAAAAAAAAAATGCACTAATCCAAAAAAAAATGCACTAATCCCCCCCCAAAAATGCACTAATCCAAAAAAAAAAATGCACTAATCCAAAAAAAAAAATGCACTAATCCAAAAAAAAAATGCACTAATCCCCCCCAAAAAATGCACTAATCCAAAAAAAAAAAATGCACTAATCCAAAAAAAAAATGCACTAATCCAAAAAAAAACTGCACTAATCCAAAAAAAAAAAAATGCACTAATCCAAAAAAAAAAAATGCACTCATCCAAAAAAAAAAAAAATGCAGTAATCAAAAAAAAAATGCACTAATCCAAAAAAAAAAAAATGCACTAATCAAAAAAAAAAAAGAATGCACTCATCCAAAAAAAAAAAATGCACTAATCCTAAAAAAAATGCAGTAATAAAAAAAAATGCACTAATCCCCCAAAAAAATGCAGTAATCAAAAAAAAAAAATGCACTAATCCCCCCCCCAAAATGCAGTAATCAAAAAAAAAATGCACTAATCCAAAAAAAAAAAAAAATGCAGTAATCAAAAAAAAAATGCACTAATCAAAAAAAAATGCACTAATCCAAAAAAAAATGCACTAATCATAAAAAAAAATGCACTAATCCCAAAAAAAACTGCACTAATCCAAAAAAAAAATGCACTAATCCAAAAAAAAAAATGCACTCATCCAAAAAAAAGATGCAGTAATCAAAAAAAAAATGCACTAATCCCCCCCCCAAAATGCACTAATCCCCAAAAAAAAAAAAATGCAGTAATAAAAAAAAAAAATGCACTAATCCAAAAAAAAAAATGCAGTAATAAAAAAAATGCACTAATCCAAAAAAAATGCACTAATCCAAAAAGAAATGCACTAATCCCCCCCAAAAAAAATGCACTAATCCAAAAAAAAAAATGCACTAATCCAAAAAAGAAAAATGCAGTAATAAAAAAAAAAAAATGCACTAATCCAAAAAAAAAAAAATGCACTAATCCCAAAAAAAATGCACTAATCCCCCCCCAAAAATGCACTAATCCAAAAAAAAAATGCAGTAATAAAAAAAAAAATTGCACTAATCCAATAAAAAAATGCAGTAATCAAAAAAAAATGCACTAATCCAAAAAAAATGCACTGATCCAAAAAAAAAAATGCACTAATCCAAAAAAAAATGCACTAATCCAAAAAAGAAAAATGCAGTAATCAAAAAAAAATGCACTAATCTAAAAAAAAAAATGCACTAATCAAAAAAAAATGTACTAATCCAAAAAAAAAATGCACTAATCCAAAAAAAAAATGCAGTAATCAAAAAAAAAAAATGCACTAACCCCCCCCTCCCAAATGCACTAATCCCCCCCAAAAAATGCACTAATCCCCCCCCCAAAATGCACTAATCCAAAAAAAAATGCACTAATCAAAAAAAAAAATGCAATAATCAAAAAAAAAAAAAAATGCACTAATCCAAAAAAAAAAATGCACTAATCCAAAAAAGAAAAATGCAGTAATAAAAAAAAAAAAATGCACTAATCCAAAAAAAAAAAAATGCACTAATCCCAAAAAAAAATGCACTAATCCCCCCCAAAAAATGCACTAATCCAAAAAAAAAATGCAGTAATAAAAAAAAAAATTGCACTAATCCAATAAAAAAATGCAGTAATCAAAAAAAAATGCACTAATCCAAAAAAAATGCACTGATCCAAAAAAAAAATGCACTAATCCAAAAAAAAATGCACTAATCCAAAAAAGAAAAATGCAGTAATCAAAAAAAAATGCACTAATCTAAAAAAAAAAATGCACTAATCAAAAAAAAAATGTACTAATCCAAAAAAAAAATGCACTAATCCAAAAAAAAAATGCAGTAATCAAAAAAAAAAAATGCACTAACCCCCCCCCCCCCAAATGCACTAATCCCCCCCAAAAAATGCACTAATCCCCCCCAAAAATGCACTAATCCAAAAAAAAAATGCACTAATCAAAAAAAAAAATGCAATAATCAAAAAAAAAAAAAAATGCACTAATCCAAAAAAAAAAATGCACTAATCCAAAAAAAAAAATGCACTAATCCAAAAAAATAAATGCACTAATCCAAAAAAAAAAAAATGCACTAATCCCCCAAAAAAAAAATGCACTAATCCAAAAAAAAAAAAATGCACCAGAAAACAACAACAAAAAAATGCACCAGAAATAAAAGAACCTACACGTGTTTTATACGTTTTTCTAATTAACTTTGCTTTTTAATGAAACTGGTTCTCCCAAACCTCTTTTTAAAAATCATTTTCTGAATAAAAAGAAAAGCCACAACACTATTTTTCCACATTTCCATTAAAAATGTTTTTTCATAAATATTTTCAGGTTTTCAATAACAACTTCGCGGGCCGGATTTGGCCGTGGGCTGTAGTTTGATGATCCCTACGTATTTCATAACTGACTGACTGAATAGAAGTGAGGAAGCAGTCTCTGTTAATCAATTACTTCAGTACTTTTAATAAAATTTCTCGAAAATTACCCTCTGTTCGTGTTATTTCAGCCGTTAGTTTTCTATTTCGCGTTATTTGTTTTAGATCCTTTAAAACCACAGCGTTTAGTTTTTCATTTCCCGCCTATTTCGAAACCTACTAAAAACGCCGAAATGATTATTGATTTATTTTTACTAATGAGTCACCAATTATCAAAACTAAAAGCACTTCGAGGCTAACAGATAATCAGGCGGATGGATTGTCAGTTGAATGCTAGTGTCAGAACTATTTCGTCTGGAATTCAGATTTCTAGCAGAGCCGCCTATATGCGACAAGTTTGAATCAAACGGTAACAAGGCGTTTATGAAAATTCAGAAGGAGTTAACATCAGGATCCGCCGTATTCCGGTCATCTCTGCGTGTGGCAAGCAAATGCGTGTCAGACACAAAACTACAAAAACTACTACGAAAGTCGCACCGTCGCATCTGCGCTATTAATATGTGTGTATCGATATGGGGGGGGGCATGAAATTCTGCAAGTTAGAGAACAGTTGCGCCTAATAAGGAGAACTTCATGCAGACCAGAAAATCCTGAGGCACAATTTTCATGAGCTCTATTCAGAAGTTCAACTTGCTTAACAAACAAACACGCAAAAGTACTCTATACAACATATTATAATTAATTAATAGACAAAAAGTAGCACGGAAAACAAACAAACAAACAAAACATCTATATAAATAAAACAATAGATGTATGTGTGTCTGTCTGTTTATATTTAACCGATTAACTCATAAACTTCTGGTCGCATAACACTGAAATTAACATGAAATAGTAATCATGCACCAAAGATGGTTTATAACGAATAAAATCTTTGTTTGGATGAATAACGTATACGGACAGATTAGGGTTAGGGTTAGGGTTTAGGTTTAGTGTTAGGGTTAGGGTATAGGTTTAGGGTTAAGGTTTTGGGTTTGGGTAAGGGTTTAGGGTTAGAGTTAGGGTTAAGGTTTAGGGTTTAGGGTTAGGGTTAGGGTATAGGTTTAGGGTTAAGGTTTAGGGTTTGGGTAAGAGTTTAGGGTTAGGGTTAGCGTTTAGGGTTATGGTTAGGGTTTAGGGTTAGGGTTAGGGTTTGGGTTAGGGTTAGGGTTTAGGGTTATGGTTAGATTTAGGGTTAGGGTTAGGGTTTAGGGTTAGGGTTTAGGGTTAGGGTTAGATTTAGGGTTAGGGTTAGGGTTTAGGGTTATGGTTAGGGTTTAGGGTTAGGGTTAGGGTTTGGGTTAGGGTTAGGGTTTAGGGTTATGGTTAGATTTAGGGTTAGGGTTAGGGTTTAGGGTTAGGGTTTAGGGTTAGGGTTAGGGTTAGGGTTTAGGGTTAGGGTTAGGGTTAAGGTTTAGGGTTATGGTTAGGGTTTAGGGTTAGGGTTAGGTTTTAGGGTTAGGGTTAGGGTTTAGGGTTATGGTTAGGGTTTATGGTTAGGGTTAGAGTTAGGGTTTAGGATTAGGGTTATCAGCAAGTTGAAATGAAAAAAGTTGATTTTAATTTGGCGACATATTTTTACTTTTTTTTCTGCGCATGCTCAAATTCATTTCATTTAAAATTACGCCTTTCTTACCTATCTCTAGATAACGACGAATCACTTTGCGGTGGGTCCATTTATTCACGAGCGAAAATAAATGTATTTTGTAACTGCTTTAGAGATGCCACTTGTTTCGTGCATTCATTCTTTTTGCGAATTGTCATCCTAATCTTCATAGTTTTGTTGTTTCTCCACATTTCCGTCAACTCATCCTCTGGCCTTCTTCAGGTGATTAACTGCGATGGAATATGAATGCCGAGTCTTGTAACTCTATTCCCAGTAATTACTGCCTTCCATAGTTGTGGCCTCACCACGTTTGGGCCAACTAATCCTCTGGCTCGCTTGGGTAAGGTTGAAACCGCTATCTTCAGACCTGGAATTGTAGAGATCCAACGCCTGTATCCACAGCGCGACGGGCCCTGCAATAAGTCCGCAAAAAGAATGAATGCACAAGGAAGGTTGTCAGGTGTAAGTAGTTTTCTAGCACGGTAGTCCCTCTACCATGCTAGAAAACTACTTACGCCTGCCAGTATCCTGTACCTCTATAAGGCCACCATTCGCCTATGTATGGAGTACTGTTGTCACATCTGGGCTGGTGCATCTGCTGCTTGTATCTCGCTCCTGGACAGAGTTCAAAAAAGAGTCGCCAACCTGATAGGTCCTGAACTGGCATCGAGGCTTCAGCCTCTGTCCCATCAACGAGATGTTGCATCCCTCTGCCTGTTCTACAAGTACTTTAATGGTGAATGCTCTGACGAACTGCAAACACTTGTACCTCCCCGACGTAACTACCCCCGACAAACCCGACAAGCTACTAAGTCTCATCCCTTTACAGTAGAGATCCCTAGGTGCAAAAAAGCCTTTTAGTCCAATAGTTTCTTCCCCAGAACTGCAGGTCTTTGGAACTCCCTTCCGGGATTCTGCTTTTCCAACTGTACTGATATGCAGAAGTTCAAGTATAATGTGAACAAACATCTTTCTGCTCATCTCCCTTCATAATGCCCCTGCTAATTAAGTCCCTGATAGTAGCCCCCTGCTTAAAAGTGGCACTGTGCCTTGTTTGGGGTGAAAATTGAAAAAAAAAAAAAAAAGAATTATGAAGATTCATCTCAAAGGATTTAAAAAATTAAAAAAAAAGGAAATAATAAATAATACCATTTGCTTTTTTTTATAAAATATGTAGATAAGGGGTTTAATAATTATGTACGACAAATTAACGCACAGCACATGTACGACAACTGCGCCTGCTGATTTTCTGTTCGTATAATATTTAGGCACGTCATTTGGGCAACCTGGGATTCTTATGTAAAGAACAGCAAGAAGCAACCGATTTTAATTTAGACTGACTGGCATACCACCAAAAATCTTTGTAAAAAAAATATAAAAATATTTTCTTTTCAGCTTTACGAGCCGATATTTCGGGAATTAAATAATTTGCTGATATATTTATTTTTCATACTCATTTTTTTGTCAAACATTGATAATTAAGAAAAATTAAATTTTTTTTTTTTAAATTGAAAGCCATGTTTAATTTCACAAGCGTATCCGATGGTTAGCTAATCTGTAAGAATCTTGGGGTTGAAAAAGAGTTTTCGGTGGATAGCTGATCTGTACAGTGTGGAACGATAAAAGTGTCGCCTTAAAGAAAACAACACTACAGCTTTATTTTAAAACTTTCATTGGAAAAAAATCAATTCAGATAACTTGATTATGTAGTAGAGCTGACATCTATTCAATGTAGCCACCTTTAGCCTCAATCACCGCCTCAATACGGTTTTGGAACTGGGAGCATTCCTTTTCCAAAAGTGCCGGCGGGAGCTCGGCGAATACTCGGCAGATGGCGGCGATCAGGCTGGTTTTGGTGTTGTGGGAAGTCACGTTGTAATTCTCGACGTATGATCAAACAAAATAGTTCAGGGGGTTCAGGTCAGGAAGGAGGGGGCCAGTGAGTAAAGGGTGCAAAGTCGCAGCACTATTTCTGAAGCCAAGCCTGGGTCTCTTTGGAGCTGTGGACTGGCGCCGAGTCCTGCTGCCACATCCAGGGTCTGCCAGCGTCCACCTGATTATACCAGGGGATCATTCAGCACATCCGGATACATTTTGGTGTTAACTTTCAAGCCGACTTCGAAGATGTGAGGTGGCATGATGTGGCCCTCACTTAAAACCACACCAAAGACCAAAACCGTGGCCGGAAACTTCGTTGAGCTGTGTCCTCAAGCGTTTAACCGTCCGGATTTGTATTTTGAGATTGCTAGCAATGGCATTGTTGCCATAACTTGGATCAGTAGGGAACATGAATTGCACAGCCGCGCATCTCAAAGTTGAACATTGTATCACTTCCAGACATGATAGAATGCTTCTATGACTTAGAATTTGTACACAACTGGCCAACTAGTAGAGGGTCTGAAAAAAGCAAAAGAAAAGAAAAAAGAAAACCCGTTTTCTGTCAAACAGAAATGGAATTATGTCGTCTTTTTATAGGGTGACAATTTTATCGTTCCACCCTGTATAAAATTTGGCAGATAAAGAGGAAAGATCTTTCTCGTGTTTGCATGAAAAATTATATGTGAGAATTCTAAAAGATCCAATATTTTTTATGGGCAATTATAGTATCTGATTGGTTGCTAGCAGAACGTGTCTCTAATCGATTGGTCAGTTCCTATCGCCAGTGTCTATAAGTAGAACCTTCCAATTTTCTTCAATCATGCCCCCACTATTATAGCAAAACTATTGCAACAGTTTTAAAATGTAAGCAAATATTTTTCTCTTAACATAAGGGAAAATTTTTTCTTTTTATATTAAACTCGAATTTTAAAAAAATATACCCCAAATTTGAACAAAAAAAAAAACGAAAACAAAACAAAAGAAAAAAAAAACTTCCTTATTTTTTACAAAGATTTTAGCGATAAAAAGAAGGACTGATTTTTCGTACATTTGTCGTGTCTCCGTTTGTCGCACATAAACAGTAAAACTGCTGTAAACAATATAAATAATTAAAAAACGCCGTCATAAATCTACGCCAAATAATAAAAATAACAAATCGATAATCAATTCCTCAAAAAATATGGATGACACTTTTTCATGATTATAACATCTCGATCAATGGATCAATATAAATGATTTCCGAAAAGCGGAGGAGAATGTTGGAATCAAGGAAATAATAAAAAAACAGATGCAAATGAGGAGATTCTTTATATTTAGTGTGTGCATTCATATCAATCACTAAATGAAAGTTTTGGTTAGGTAATCGATCATGTCAGAACAAGTCTTACTTTGAAAGATGTTATGCATAGATTTTCATAAATACAACATTGTGCTTCTCCAAAATAAACCCAATATCCAAAATGAAAATTGCAAAAAAAAAAAAAAAAAAAAACAACAACAAAAAGCATTTATTATGTACTTACCTGTTAGGTAAAAAAAGACTATACGTCAAATTTTATGAAAATTCATTTAGCATTTTTTGTTTTTAAAAAAATACTCACTCTGCTGCAAATTTAGAAAATCATTCTTGACATGATGAGAAGCTTTGTTGAATTTTTCTTTGCTTGAATGGAAGTTTGAGTTATGTCCCTTGGCCATTGACTATAATGAGGTTTAAAATGGCTGCTGAGCGATCTAACCGATAAAGTTCGTTTTTATAAACGAAAATAATTGATGAATTTACGTAATTTTTGGTGTACTATCATTTTAAAACCTGAAATTTTAGTGCAACACGTAAGTACATAAATTTTTTTATCACACATAAGTACAAAAACGTTTGTGCCATTTTGTACCATACGAAAGTAGAAAAACGTTTGCGTCATTTTGTACCACACGTAAGTATATAAACTTTTGTGCCATATTGTGTCACACGTAAGTACATAAACTTTTGTGCCATTTTGTGTCACACGTAAGTACATAAACTTTTGTGCCATTTTGTGTCACACGTAAGTACATAAACTTTTGTGCCATTTTGTGCCACACATATGTACATAAACTTTTGTGCCCTTTTGTTTAATTTCTTTTTTACGAGCAGTTTTAATAACGGAGTGAAACTGGTGAATCACAAACATTTTTTGTATTTTGTTGGAATGTTGGTACTCATACAGAATACGGATCGTGCTGAAAAAAGCGTTATTGTTTAGAAATCCACTCTTAACATGATCAGGGGAGGAGGTTTTATAACTATTCCGTGCTTTCATCTACCGTTTTAATAAACAAAACACCGTAAAAATTGAATTTAACTTGATAATCCTATAAAAATATAGCATGGTCATAAAATATCGTAAAAATTGAATTTAACGTTATAATCCTATAAAAATATAGCATGGTTATTAAATATCGATAAAATTGAATTTAACTTGATAATCCTATAAAAAAATAGCATGGTTATAAAATATCGTAAAAATTGAATTTAACTTGATAATACTATAAAAATATAGCATGGTTATAAAATATCGTAAAAACTGAATTTAACTTGATAATCCTATAAAAATATAGCATGGTTTTTAAATACTGTACAAATTGAATTTAACTTGATAACCCTATAAAAAATATAGCATGGTTATAAAATATCGTAAAAATTGAATTTAACTTGATAATCCTATAAAAATATAGCATGGTTATAAAATATCGTAAAAATTGAATTTAACTTGATAATCCTATAAAAATATAGCATGGTCTTTAAATACTGTAAAAATTGAATTTAACTTGATAATCCTATAAAAATATAGCATGGTTATAAAATATCGAAAAATTGAATTTAACTTGATAATCCTATAAAAATATAGCATGGTTATAAAATATCGTAAAAACTGAATTTAACTTGATAATCCTATAAAAATATAGCATGGTCTTTAAATACTGTACAAATTTAATTTAACTTGATAATCCTATAAAAATATAGCATGGTTATAAAATATCGTAAAAACTGAATTTAACTTGATAATCCTATAAAAATATAGCATGGTTATAAAATATTGTAAAAATTGAATTTAACTTGATAATCCTATAAAAATATAGCATGGTCTTTAAATACTGTAAAAATTGAATTTAACTTGATAATCCTATAAAAATATAGCATTGTTATAAAATATCGAAAAATTGAATTTAACTTGATAATCCTATAAAAATATAGCATGGTTATAAAATATCGTAAAAATTGAATTTAACTTGATAATCCTATTAAAATATAGCATGGTCTTTAAATACTGTAAAAATTGAATTTAACTTGATAATCCTATAAAAATATAGCACGATCTTTAAATACCGTAAAAATTGAATTTAACTTGATAATCCTATAAAAATATAGCACGGTCTTTAAATACCGTAAAAATTGAATTTAACTTGATAATCCTATAAAAATATAGCATGGTCATAAAATATCGTAAAAATTGAATTTAACGTTATAATCCTATAAAAATATAGCATGGTTATAAAATATCGTAAAAATTGAATTTAACTTGATAATCCTATAAAAATATAGCATGGTCTTTAAATACTGTAAAAATTGAATTTAACTTGATAATCCTATAAAAATATAGCATGGTTATAAAATATCGTAAAAAATGAATTTAACTTGATAATCCTATAAAAATATAGCATGGTCTTTAAATACCGTAAAAATTGAATTGAACTTGATAATCCTATAAAAATATAGCATTGTTATAAAATATCGAAAAATTGAATTTAACTTGATAATCCTATAAAAATATAGCATGGTTATAAAATATCGTAAAAAATGAATTTAACTTGATAATCCTATAAAAAAATGGCATGGTCTTTAAATACTGTAAAAATTGAATTTAACTTGATAATCCTATAAAAATATAGCATTGTCTTTAAATACGGATAAAATTGAATTTAACTTTATAATCCTATACAAATATAGCACGATCTTTAAATACCGTAAAAATTGAATTTAACTTGATAATCCTATAAAAATATAGCACGGTCTTTAAATACTGTAAAAATTGATTTAACTTGATAATCCTATAAAAATATAGCATTGTTATAAAATATCGAAAAATTGAATTTAACTTGATAATCCTATAAAAATATAGCATGGTTATAAAATATCGTAAAAATTGAATTTAACTTGATAATCCTATTAAAATATAGCATGATCTTTAAATACTGTAAAAATTGAATTTAACTTGATAATCCTATAAAAATATAGCACGATCTTTAAATACCGTAAAAATTGAATTTAACTTGATAATCCTATAAAAATATAGCACGGTCTTTAAATACCGTAAAAATTGAATTTAACTTGATAATCCTATAAAAATATAGCACGATCTTTAAATACCGTAAAAATTGAATTTAACTTGAAAATCCTATAAAAATATAGCACGGTCTTTAAATACCGTAAAAATTGAATTAAACTTGATAATCCTATAAAAATATAGCATGGTCATAAAATATCGTAAAAAATGAATTTAACGTTATAATCCTATAAAAATATAGCATGGTTATAAAATATCGTAAAAATTGAATTTAACTTGATAATCCTATAAAAATATAGCATGGTCTTTAAATACTGTAAAAATTGAATTTAACTTGATAATCCTATAAAAATATAGCACGATCTTTAAATACCGTAAAAACTGAATTTAACTTGATAATTCTATAAAAATATAGCACGGTCTTTAAATACCGTAAAAATTGAATTTAACTTGATAATCCTATAAAAATATAGCATGGTTATAAAATATCGTAAAAATTGAATTTAACTTGATAATCCTATAAAAATATAGCATGGTTATAAAATATCGTAAAAATTGAATTTAACTTGATAATCCTATAAAAATATAGCATGGTCTTTAAATACGGATGAAATTGAATTTAACTTTATAATCCTATAAAAATATAGCACGATCTTTAAATACCGTAAAAATTGAATTTAACTTGATAATCCTATAAAAATATAGCACGGTCTTTAAATACCGTAAAAATTGAATTTAACTTGATAATCCTATAAAAATATAGCATTGTTATAAAATATCGAAAAATCGAATTTAACTTGATAATCCTATAAAAATATAGCATGGTTATAAAATATCGTAAAAATTTAATTTAACTTGATAATCCTATTAAAATATCGCATGGTCTTTAAATACTGTAAAAATTGAATTTAACTTGATAATCCTATAAAAATATAGCACGATCTTTAAATACCGTAAAAATTGAATTTAACTTGATAAACCTATAAAAATATAGCACGGTCTTTAAATACCGTAAAAATTGAATTTAACGTTATAATCCTATAAAAATATAGCACGATCTTTAAATACCGTAAAAATTGAATTTAACTTGATAATCCTATAAAAATATAGCACGGTCTTTAAATACCGTAAAAATTGAATTTAACTTGATAATCCTATAAAAATATAGCATGGTCATAAAATATCGTAAAAAATGAATTTAACCTTATAATCCTATAAAAATATAGCATGGTTATAAAATATCGTAAAAATTGAATTTAACTTGATAATCCTATAAAAATATAGCATGGTCTTTAAATACTGTAAAAATTGAATTTAACTTGATAATCCTATAAAAATATAGCACGATCTTTAAATACCGTAAAAACTGAATTTAACTTGATAATTCTATAAAAATATAGCATTGTTATAAAATATCGTAAAAATTGAATTTAACTTGATAATCCTATAAAAATATAGCATGGTCTTTAAATACTGTAAAAATTGAATTTAACTTGATAATCCTATAAAAATATAGCATGGTTATAAAATATCGTAAAAAATGAATTTAACTTGATAATCCTATAAAAATATAGCATGGTCTTTAAATACCGTAAAAATTGAATTTAACTTGATAATCCTATAAAAATATAGCATGGTTATAAAATATCGAAAAATTGAATTTAACTTGATAATCCTATAAAAATATAGCATGGTTATAAAATATCGTAAAAAATGAATTTAACTTGATAATCCTATAAAAAAATGGCATGGTCTTTAAATACTGTAAAAATTGAATTTAACTTGATAATCCTATAAAAATATAGCATGGTTATAAAATATCGAAAAATTGAATTTAACTTGATAATCCTATAAAAATATAGCACGGTCTTTAAATACCGTAAAAATTGATTTAACTTGATAATCCTATAAAAATATAGCATTGTTATAAAATATCGAAAAATTGAATTTAACTTGATAATCCTATAAAAATATAGCATGGTTATAAAATATCGTAAAAATTTAATTTAACTTGATAATCCTATTAAAATATCGCATGGTCTTTAAATACTGTAAAAATTGAATTTAACTTGATAATCCTATAAAAATATAGCACGATCTTTAAATACCGTAAAAATTGAATTTAACTTGATAAACCTATAAAAATATAGCACGGTCTTTAAATACCGTAAAAATTGAATTTAACGTTATAATCCTATAAAAATATAGCACGATCTTTAAATACCGTAAAAATTGAATTTAACTTGATAATCCTATAAAAATATAGCACGGTCTTTAAATACCGTAAAAATTGAATTTAACTTGATAATCCTATAAAAATATAGCATGGTCATAAAATATCGTAAAAAATGAATTTAACGTTATAATCCTATAAAAAATATAGCATGGTTATAAAATATCGTAAAAATTGAATTTAACTTGATAATCCTATAAAAATATAGCATGGTCTTTAAATACTGTAAAAATTGAATTTAACTTGATAATCCTATAAAAATATAGCACGATCTTTAAATACCGTAAAAACTGAATTTAACTTGATAATTCTATAAAAATATAGCATTGTTATAAAATATCGTAAAAATTGAATTTAACTTGATAATCCTATAAAAATATAGCATGGTCTTTAAATACTGTAAAAATTGAATTTAACTTGATAATCCTATAAAAATATAGCACGATCTTTAAATACCGTAAAAATTGAATTTAACTTGATAATCCTATAAAAATATAGCACGGTCTTTAAATACCGTAAAAATTGAATTTAACTTGATAATCCTATAAAAATATAGCACGATCTTTAAATACCGTAAAAATTGAATTTAACTTGAAAATCCTATAAAAATATAGCACGGTCTTTAAATACCGTAAAAATTGAATTTAACTTGATAATCCTATAAAAATATAGCATGGTCATAAAATATCGTAAAAAATGAATTTAACGTTATAATCCTATAAAAATATAGCATGGTTATAAAATATCGTAAAAATTGAATTTAACTTGATAATCCTATAAAAATATAGCATGGTCTTTAAATACTGTAAAAATTGAATTTAACTTGATAATCCTATAAAAATATAGCACGATCTTTAAATACCGTAAAAACTGAATTTAACTTGATAATTCTATAAAAATATAGCACGGTCTTTAAATACCGTAAAAATTGAATTTAACTTGATAATCCTATAAAAATATAGCATGGTTATAAAATATCGTAAAAATTGAATTTAACTTGATAATCCTATAAAAATATAGCATGGTTATAAAATATCGTAAAAATTGAATTTAACTTGATAATCCTATAAAAATATAGCATGGTCTTTAAATACGGATGAAATTGAATTTAACTTTATAATCCTATAAAAATATAGCACGATCTTTAAATACCGTAAAAATTGAATTTAACTTGATAATCCTATAAAAATATAGCACGGTCTTTAAATACCGTAAAAATTGAATTTAACTTGATAATCCTATAAAAATATAGCATTGTTATAAAATATCGAAAAATCGAATTTAACTTGATAATCCTATAAAAATATAGCATGGTTATAAAATATCGTAAAAATTTAATTTAACTTGATAATCCTATTAAAATATCGCATGGTCTTTAAATACTGTAAAAATTGAATTTAACTTGATAATCCTATAAAAATATAGCACGATCTTTAAATACCGTAAAAATTGAATTTAAGTTGATAAACCTATAAAAATATAGCACGGTCTTTAAATACCGTAAAAATTGAATTTAACGTTATAATCCTATAAAAATATAGCACGATCTTTAAATACCGTAAAAATTGAATTTAACTTGATAATCCTATAAAAATATAGCACGGTCTTTAAATACCGTAAAAATTGAATTTAACTTGATAATCCTATAAAAATATAGCATGGTCATAAAATATCGTAAAAAATGAATTTAACTTGATAATCCTATAAAAATATAGCATGGTTATAAAATATCGTAAAAATTGAATTTAACTTGATAATCCTATAAAAATATAGCATGGTCTTTAAATACTGTAAAAATTGAATTTAACTTGATAATCCTATAAAAATATAGCACGATCTTTAAATACCGTAAAAACTGAATTTAACTTGATAATTCTATAAAAATATAGCATTGTTATAAAATATCGTAAAAATTGAATTTAACTTGATAATCCTATAAAAATATAGCATGGTCTTTAAATACTGTACAAATTTAATTTAACTTGATAATCCTATAAAAATATAGCATGGTTATAAAATATCGTAAAAAATGAATTTAACTTGATAATCCTATAAAAATATAGCATGGTCTTTAAATACCGTAAAAATTGAATTTAACTTGATAATCCTATAAAAATATAGCATGGTTATAAAATATCGAAAAATTGAATTTAACTTGATAATCCTATAAAAATATAGCATGGTTATAAAATATCGTAAAAAATGAATTTAACTTGATAATCCTATAAAAAAATGGCATGGTCTTTAAATACTGTAAAAATTGAATTTAACTTGATAATCCTATAAAAATATAGCATGGTTATAAAATATCGAAAAATTGAATTTAACTTGATAATCCTATAAAAATATAGCACGGTCTTTAAATACCGTAAAAATTGATTTAACTTGATAATCCTATAAAAATATAGCATTGTTATAAAATATCGAAAAATTGAATTTAACTTGATAATCCTATAAAAATATAGCATGGTTATAAAATATCGTAAAAATTTAATTTAACTTGATAATCCTATTAAAATATCGCATGGTCTTTAAATACTGTAAAAATTGAATTTAACTTGATAATCCTATAAAAATATAGCACGATCTTTAAATACCGTAAAAATTGAATTTAACTTGATAAACCTATAAAAATATAGCACGGTCTTTAAATACCGTAAAAATTGAATTTAACGTTATAATCCTATAAAAATATAGCACGATCTTTAAATACCGTAAAAATTGAATTTAACTTGATAATCCTATAAAAATATAGCACGGTCTTTAAATACCGTAAAAATTGAATTTAACTTGATAATCCTATAAAAATATAGCATGGTCATAAAATATCGTAAAAAATGAATTTAACGTTATAATCCTATAAAAAATATAGCATGGTTATAAAATATCGTAAAAATTGAATTTAACTTGATAATCCTATAAAAATATAGCATGGTCTTTAAATACTGTAAAAATTGAATTTAACTTGATAATCCTATAAAAATATAGCACGATCTTTAAATACCGTAAAAACTGAATTTAACTTGATAATTCTATAAAAATATAGCATTGTTATAAAATATCGTAAAAATTGAATTTAACTTGATAATCCTATAAAAATATAGCATGGTCTTTAAATACTGTAAAAATTGAATTTAACTTGATAATCCTATAAAAATATAGCACGATCTTTAAATACCGTAAAAACTGAATTTAACTTGATAATTCTATAAAAATATAGCATGGTCATAAAATACCGTAAAAATGGAATTAGACTTGATAATCTAATAAAAATATAACTAGGTCATGACAAAACGGATTTTTGTATATATCTTGTGTGTAAAGTAAAGTCAGTAGAATATTTGTTATATGAACGAATTAATTCTAAAGATGCGCGTTTGGCGATGCAAATTAAAATTTACACCCAGGCGTGACGGACCAACAGTTAACCGACGTAGAGGACGTCTTAAGGAGGATTCATCGACACATATGCAAACAACTTGTAAAATGCGCTTTCCAAAGGAGGAAATTATGCACTAAAAATGCCATATAGCAAAAATGGTAATTAGTAAAAACCTGAAGAGAGTCCTCAATACTATTGCAGAGCAAATATATATATATATATATATATATATATATATATATATATATATATATATATATATATATATATATATATATATATATACACGCTGCGTATCAAATTATTAAGGAGTTTGCATTTTTTTTAAATATTTAAGGAACGGGTAAACAAAAATCCATGAAACTTTGAGAAAGTGCTTACAATACTATTCAGCTACTCCTGTTGGAAAATAAAACTATTCAAAGCAGTATTAGCGAAACTATGGAAGAAGATAGGAATATCTGTATATTTCAGTGTATCAAGTTATTAACGAGGTTGGTAAAAAACACAATACACCCATAACTTGTTTATTGAAATAATTTTCAAACATTAAATGAACTAGGAAAATGCTAACTACATATCAATTTCTACGTTGACATAATTAGTAGAGGATATGCGAACCTTTTTTATGAATGATTGTAAAAGACCTTGGTCCACAGAATTAGTCAAATTTGTTATTTCGTCAACATTTATTCCTCGCGATACCTATTGGAGAGCATCCCATAACTCATCTTTGCTCTTAAATTGGCGTCTATTTGCAAATAGGCGTCACTTCATGATACTCCAGAGGTTCTCAGTTGGGTTCAAATCTGGTGAATTCGCTGGCCACTCCATCTTCCGTAGCCCGGAGAACCCCAGTTAGTACAAATACTCTTTGCCTTTGTTTGCTGCATGCGAGGGAGCATTATATTGCATAAAAATAATGATTCTTCTGAACGTCAACCTTTGCTTGTTCAGCTATGCTTCAAAGTGCTCCTTCAGAAAAGCTATGTAAGGATTTGACGTCATTTTTACGCCTTCTGAAACTCTCCATGAACTAACTACAGTACGAGGGGCGTGCAATAAGTGATACCCCTGACCCACTTCCAGTTGTCTGATCTAGCTGAAATTTTGCAGGTGTAATGATTTATATCTCTACGGGTTATGTGGCAAATTACAGATCTAAACTAATTGTGGTTTCTGTTTTACAGGTGTTTGAACTGAGTAAGGTGTGAAAGGAGCCTGTTGAATGTCGAGCAGTGATCCGGTTTTTGTATTTGAAAGGACACACACTACAGGAGACTTTTGATGAAATGAAAGAAACTTATGGTGATAATGCCCCATCATACGACCTTGTATAACGCTGGCATCGTGAATTCAAACATGGGCGGAAGTCTGGGGAAACAGCTCTCAGATATGGTCGCCCCCTTCTGCTATTGATGAGGCATCTATCCGTCAAGTTGAGGCTGCCATTTTTGAAGATCGGCGCATTACTATTCGCCAAATAGCCCAAGATGTCAAGATTAGTACAGGGTCTGTGGAAACTATCATTCATGACCATTGCATATGCATAAGGTGTCTGCCAGATGGATTCCCAGGTTGCTCACACAATTCCAGAAGCGAGAACGCGTCGAGTGCTCGAGGATGAATTTGGAGATGTGCCAAGAAGATGAGTCAAAGTTTTTCAAAAGACTGATTACACAGGATGAAACCTGGGTCCATCACTATGATCCCGAGACCAAAGCCCAGTCAATGCAGTGGAAGCACTTGGACTCTCCACCTCCAAAGAAGGCAAGGGAGAAGCCCTCCGCTGGCAAGGTCATGCTTACAGTCTTCTGGGACCAGGACAGAGTAGCGATGAAAGATTTCCTGGCCAAGGGTACCACAATTACAGGAGCCTATTATGCTTCACTTTTGAGGAAATTAAGGGAAGCTATCAAACTCAAGAGGCAGGGAAAGATCAGCAAAGGTACCCTCCTCCTGCAGAACAACGCTCCGGTCCACAATTCGTATGTCGCCAGATCAGAAGCACGGGCGTGTGGTTATGAAATCCTACCCCATCCTCCCTACTCTCCTGACCTTGCACCCTCTGACTTTCATATCTTCCCAGCCATGAAGTTGTTTTTGAAAGGAAAGTGTTTCTCAGATGACGCAGCCTTGATTTCTGAAGTCACGTCGTGGTTAGAGGACTAACCTGGGGGTGTTCTACAAAAACGGTCTCCAGAGCTGCATCAAACGATGGGAGAAATGCATAACTCTGGATGGTTCCTATGTAGAGAAAGACTAATAACTGTGCCAAGTTTCGTTGCTTTACTGCTATGGAAAATGGGTCAGGGTATTACTTATTGCACACCCCTCGTACCTCCGATAATCCCAGTCCAAATCATTATACCACCACCACCTTGTTGGTGCCTTAAACGCTGATGATGATACGTCCATCTAGGACACATCCTTTGATCCAGCCATCTGGGCCATCAAGAGTGACATGCACTTAATCCGTGAACAAAACTTTGGAAAAATCCGTTTTCATGTCATGCTCTGCCCATTTAAATCGGTTTTGTATGTGATATTGCCTTAATGGAGGCTTTGTCACAGGCTTAACAGACTTTGCCACTTCTTTCATAAGGCAACATTGAGTATTTTTTTTTAGACATTCTTCAATCCGGTTTAGTCAAAGACTTCTCGACTTGTCTGCCCAGGGTTCTTAACAACTTCCCGTTTAATTTGGAGTAGAGAACGACATGAAGCAACTCTAGATTTACCTTTATCAGCTCTCTTACGTACTTTTGTAGGGTTCTTAACAAAGTTCTTCACAATTTGATGGTACCTTCCTATCATTTTCGATATTTCGAGGGTAGTTTTACCGTTTGCTAGCTGTCCTCTTTTCAAAACTACTCAAACCACCGTTACGACCCATTTTATTGACGAAACAAACTGCCTTGTTAATAATTTGACACACCTCAAATACCGTGGATTCAGCAATTACAATAGCAAGTTATTTACATTGCGCAGAACAGTATGAAAATTTCACAATACGCGCAGCTCAGCATTACTAACGTTTCTGAAGCTTTTGATAGGAAACTACCGGTACGTTTCTGAAACTGGTAAAAAAATGTTATCTCGTTAATAATTTATACGCAGTGTGTGTGTGTATATATATATATATATATATATATATATATATATATATATATATATATATATATATATATATATATATATATATATAATTGGTTCGGTTCCTGTTTGAAAGCGTTGGTAAATAGGGAATTAAATAGAACACGCATATAAAATACGTTTTGAAGTTATCCAACGCAAGATCTGTTGATCTCAAAGAAAGATTAAACCTATACAATATATCAGATGATGTGTGCAGAATAGTAGACTTCGATAGTATGGCCAAGTTGAAAAAAGGGACGATTCTTAAGTTAGTGGATGTAGCGCAGTTGAGGTAGAAGGTTCAGTTCACAGGGGAAAACCGAAGAAAACGTGGGGAGGGATGGTAAGAATGGATCCGAGAGAAAGTGAGAGCAATAAAAACCTGTCAAGAAAGTTAGTTTAGAAGTAAAGTTTTGAAAGCCGGTCAATATGCCGGCGGCTAAGATGTAAAAAGGACGATTACCCGAAAATGATGATGGTGATTATTATTATTATTATTATTATTATTATTATTATTATTATTATTATTATTATTATCATGGCAATGACGATGATAGTGATGACGATGATGGCGATGATGATGATGATTATATTATTATTATTATGATGATGATGACAATGACGACGATATTGATTATTATGCTAATTATGACGATGACGATTATTATTATTATTATTATTATTATGATGATGATGATGATACTGATTATTATTATTATTATTATTATCATTATTATTATTATTATCATTATTATTATTATGATTATGATGATCATGATGATTATCAAATGAGGAAAGTTATGATTATGATGACGATGATGATCATGATTACGACGACGACGACGACGACGACGACGACGATGATGATGATGATGATGATGATAACGATGACAACGACTACAGTAGTGCTGATGCCGACAGCAAAGATGATGATGATGATGACGTTTTCGTTTATTTTCAAATTTTCCCATTTTCTTCCAAGTGGCCATTTTAGAAATTGTTTTCTTCTACAAAAGTGAAAATGTCTTTAGATATATTTGTTCACCTTCAATGATTTCATTTTAACAAAAAAAATATTTTATTTTATTTTTTGCAACGAGCATAAAATAATCAAGCATAGGTCATCAAAAAATATCCAATTTTCAAAACTGATCTGTGATGGCGTCCTCCAAATGTTAGCGCTGCAGGCAAATGGTGACGTGTTGAGATGACAAAAAATTTATTGTGAAAGATTGTTTTCATTCTTATGTCGAGAACAAATGGCGAACACGACTGGAAATTTTGTATTTTGTCGTTGAAAAAGATATAAAATAAGAAAAAAACAAAAAACCAAAACAAAAAAAAACCAAAAAAAAAAAACCAACAAAAAAAAACAACAAAAACAAAAAAAAAACAAAAAAAAACAAAACAAAAACAAATGCATAAAATGTATTTCGAAAATAAAAATTGGAAAATATTTGCAATTGATTTTCGTTTAAAATTGAAAAGAAATCGTCAGAAAAAAAAGCCGTAAAAGTAAAGAAATGGAAAACGTATTTTAAAAAGATTCCTCGATTCTATTTATGCGTTTAATAATGAAAATTCCATTTCAAATTTAAGCATGATAGACCAACGAAAATGCCATTTATAACCAAAGCACGACAGACTAACGAAAATGCTATTTCAAACTTAGGCGTAACAGACAAAGGAAAATGTTATTTCAAACTTAAGCATGACAGACATATGAAAATACAATTTAAAACTTATGTGTGAGAGAACAAACGAAAATGCTATTTCAAAGTTAAGCGTGACAGACCTACGAAAATGCTATTTTAAAATTAAGCATGACAAACTAACGAACATACTATTTTAAACCATGACAGACCAACGAAAATGCTATTTTCAACTTAAGCATGAAAAGCTAATGAAAATGCTATTTAAAACTTAAGCATGACAGACGAACGAAAATGCTATTCAAGTTTAAGCATGGCAGAACTGCAAAAATTGTGAAAGCTTAAATGTTATATTTAGACAAAATGTTATAAAATCCCAGGAAAATATTAAATAACTAGTTGTATGTAGGTCGTTCCAAAAGTAAAGCCTCCTATTTTTTAAAGAAAAAGTTGAAGAGCTACGAAGACGGCTGTGGTACCAGTAAAATAATCGACCTTTGATCACCAGAATTTATTTTTGTACATAGTCACCATCATTCTTAATGCCCTTTTACTAGGAATTCAACGGCATATCTCTGCTTCTGATACACGTCCATGGCACAGGTTGCTTTCTTAGAGTCCCAAATTGGAACACACTTTGAGTCTCATACTAGAACAGTGCGATGAAACTTTCAGGCCATGAATGCATAAGTTCAATCATCATAACAATGCCATTTACGATCATCTCTGATCCATATCAATAGGAGGTGTTCTTTTACACCGCCACTCATAAAGCACCATATCGTTCTGTTATTAAGTTATTTAATGAAAAAATTTTAAATAACTATAATTATTTGTTACTAGCTGGGTTATCCGACGTAGCCCGGGATAGAATGATGATCAACGAGTGTTTCACACTCCCATATTTTTTATTATCATCGAAATCGATAAAATCACCCATTTTTCAATCAAATTGATTGCCTGCTCTAATTGGGGACCCATCACAATGCACCTGGAGGAAGCTTCACATGCCTCTCGCAGTGACTAAGTATATTGTAGTCTACATTGCACTGTAGAGAACCTACTGTTGATTTTATAAGAATATTTTTATATATAATGGCTTGCATTAAAGTTTAAAACGCAAAAATCAATTATCATGCTTCAATTGTGCTCTAAACAGAAACTTTTATTTCGAACGCGCCCTTGTCATATAAAAACACCTACTGTTGATTTTATATGCCTGGCGTTACTGCTTGTGCTGTGATAATGGATAAAATTAAAATTTTAAATGAAAAAAAATCAAGTATCATGGTGCAATTGTGCTTTAAATAGAAACATTCATTTTGAATGCGCCTCTTTCATATCAAAGAACCTACTGTTGATTTTATATGCTATGCTTTTCGGCTTGTGTGGTAATACAACTTCTCAAATGCACTTGCGATGTTAGGCTGTGTAAGGTGTTAACTTTAGTCAAAATCACCTGCTCCTTCTTCTAACGGATTATTTAGATTATCGATTATCGATACTTACCGAAGACATAAAACCTATTTAAGAACACTAATAGGCACACAAAAATTGACTCAGCCGTTTTCGAGTCCATAGGGAACGAACTCGCAGACACACAAACACACGGATACACAAACTTTCTTTTATGTGATAGTAGAGATTATTGTTTTCCCAAAGAAATAAATATCCGCAATTGTTGTTGTTGTTGTTGTTGCTGCTGCTGCTGCTGCTGCCGACGACGACGATAAACCTGTCGGCCACGGGTGGCCCTGCCAGGAACCAGATTCCAGACAAAATAATCCTAACATTATCATGTTATCACCACGATGAGGAAGGTTTAAACTTTACAGGGCGTGACGTTGCAGTTCGTTAGTTGATCTAGCCGCGGTTAGTATGAATAAGCGAACTAGCTTTCAAGCCAAGGCTTAAAGTTAGCAGTAAATTGATTCTGCTGCCGGCTGTGAGGCGAAGAAAAACGTGCAGTGGAAGATTTCAAGTAGATTGTGTGGAACATTTCTTGGACTTATCTGTATATATTATAAAAGTAAACTTATGTGTGTAAGGGGTGGGGGGCGCGTATGTGCGGGACAGTCTCTACCAAACTACTCTGTCAATATTTTGTCTACGGACTTGAAACTTGATATATAGGGAATTCGTACCAGTGGAACAAATTCGATTTGATCTTTAGCTGATAAAAATAGCTGCTACGGAGTCAAAAATGAGAAAAGTTGGAACTTGGCAGATGTAAGTGCTCCCATACGCACGCACAAATATACATTTATACGTTTAAGTCTTTTAATTTGGAACGTTTTCATAGGCATATGGACTTAGCTCAGGTGGTAGCAAATAAGGCTGGCGAGCTAAATGTTTTGGTTTCAATTCTAGCTAATGGCACCCAAGTCACTCTCTCTCTCTCTCTCACACACACACACACACGCACATATTTTTAACTTTTTAAGCCACTATTATATATTATATATTGGGTACAATATTATAATAAATAGAGTATTAGTCATATAATTAATACAAAACCTGCATGAATTAAAATATCATATTTAAGTGGCCTGCTAGTCTTAAGTGTAAAGTAAGCAACTCCCAGTGCATAGCGCCAATATTCCAATATCTATTCTTTAAAGTTTATATTTTCTGAACTTTCGATTGGCTGAATTAAAATTTCTGCATTAAGACTTTTATCCAATCAGGAGTTGATATTTTTTTTTTAATTTAAAACTTGTTTTTTTTGCGGCTGATTGAATAAAGTTCAATAGGCACTTCAACTAGTAAATAAAAAAAAAAAGAAAGAAAAAGGGGTCAACTTACCGTTCCTGGTTTCTGTCTGTAGTTTGGCACCGGAATCGATGAGGAACTGGACGACCTCAAAGGCTGAACTTTCGATGGCCCTCGTTAGGGGCGTACCCCCATTTAACGATGGGGCGTTAATGTCGGCACCGTTTTCGATTATGAGTTTGACTACGTCCAACTGACCGCCATGACAGGCGTGGTGCAATGCTGTCCACTTGAAATTGTCCATGACATTCACGTTGGCCCTGCAAACAATCGTAACAATCGTTTGAAGTGAAATTTATCGGTTTTAGTTTTAGTGCACCCCAAAATAAAAATGAAAATATAAACTATTAACAAAGAATTCAAGAATTTGTCCATGTGATGTATGAGACATATCGTGTATAAGCATCATCATTGCAACTTGGATTTGTCGATTTATGGAGTGGCAATAATGTAAATTCTATCTATCTATCTATATATATTTCACTAAATAAAATAGATAACTTTTGTCTATTGTTTTAATTTTTATCCTTTTCAACTTCACTTCTGGCGAGAACTGGCTGATGTACTCACCATATTTGTCGTAAGTTCGAGTACTTTCCAATCCTTCTGAATTCATCGTCAAGGACAGATTAATCTAACTGGGTTTTAACATATATATATATATATATATATATATATATATATATAAATATATATATATAATATATTTGTAGTCATTCACATACAGTCCTGTTTCGTTGTATCACAACTCATCAGTGCCGATAAAGTAGCACCTCTCCCAAGCCAAGGATTGGACCTAGAACCATCGCGTTGACTGTCAGCAGTTCCAAATATATGGGAGTTTCTCCATATATTTCAAATATGGGGGTTTCTCAGTTATGGTGCAATTTGGAGTGCTGGTCGACCTGGTAGAGGACCTCAGACCTGGTAGAGTGCAAAGGAAACATCAATTCTGTTAAATATGTTTACATATTACATGAAAGACTCCTACCGATATTCTCAAGTGATAAAATGAACCAAGTTAATTTATAGAAATGAAGCTCGTTGTCACTCTGCTAGGGCGACACAGCATTGGTTAAGCCAAAATGGGATTAATAAACTTCCATGGCCAAGTCAGTCTTCGGATATGAACCTTTGGGGCATATTAGATCAGAAGCTTTGGAAAAAAAAGCCATCTTCTACGTCTGAACTTTTAGTATTTATTGCATCAGACATGGCAAGAATTCCTCAAGATAATATTCGTTATTGATCAACGCCATGCCTAGAAGGGTCCTATCATAAAAACAGCAAAGGTAATGTCAACGAAGTATTAGTTATTAAATTTGTGAGCATTTATTTTTGATTTTTTTCTATAAATTTTATGTTCACTGTAATAAACTGTTTCTATGCGTGTCTATTTTTTCTGTCATGTCTGTGTATATTTCTTTTATTGGTTAATTTTAATAATTTCACAAACATTCTAGGATGTGAATACTATTGGTAAAGTTTATCTTGTTATTATTAGTTTTTTTATAGTTTTTATTAGTAATGGTCTAGTATTTCAAGTTTTCGTTTATTATTCGTCTGTTAAAGCAGATGTGCTGTCAACTAAAATCTTAAGAAATTGGGACAAATGGCAGGAATACTGATTAGACAGGTGGTTAAATATAGAACTGTTTTCGGAGCGATGCATGGTTAATCTCATCGACAAAGTGGTGGTAGTAAAACCTATGTATATGTTTCAACCTTTATATATATATATACTAGCAAAAGTACCCGTCGTTGACTGGGTTCAAAAACATCCTACAGAAAATGGACTGATTTATTAAAGTATGATAGGTTATGAAAAGGAAGGGTTGTAAAGAGATAGATGCGAATTTGGGGGTATCAACACAAAAGCAAAATATGATGAAAGTAAAAATAAAGTAGATAAACCCCATAATTTATTATACCATACCTTTTCACACTGAAACACTTATTACAATATTTTGTGGATCTATATTAAAAAAACCTTGTTAAATTTTGTGACATATTTCCATTCTATGGAGGCCAGGCGCGAACGAACACACTATAATTTTATTATACCACATTTCTTCAAACTGAAACATAATTATTAAAGTATACTTACGCAGATAGATATGAAAAGTCTTTATTAAAGTTTGTGCCTATGTCAATTCTATGGAGGCCAGGCGCGAACGTAGACCCCACAAATGTATTATACCATTCCTATTTAAGTTAAAACATACTTATCAAAGTATTATTATGTCCATCTATATAAAAAAACTTGTAAACGTTTTTTTTTATTAAATTTAATTCTTTTTTATTTCCATACTTTGTGGACCAGGCGTGAACGCAGACCCCACAATTTTAAGGAACCACCGTTCTGCCAGATCGAACATACCCATTCCTGTGTCTCGATACATCTTCTATCATTATATGTGATCAGTTTTTTTTTAAATAGTCAACCATATAGGAGCCTATTCGTGACCACACACACACACACACACACACACACACACACACACACACACACACACACACACACACACACACATACACACACACTCCATTATATTCCATCTAAAATATATATAAATTGTTCAATTGTTAGAATAATCTATCCCTGACGATGAATCCAGAAGGGTTGAAAAGTACCCGGACTTACAACAAATATGGCGATTATATCAGCCAGTTCCTGCCAGAAGTGAAGACCGTCATTCACAAATAGGAAAGAATTAACAATAAAATTAATAGACAAAAAATAAACTAGAATTAGCACTTTGTTATTGTTTTTATTGACGTGTATTAAGAACAAATCTACATTTTGCTTTGTATCGAACACTTATTGCACCCACAGCATATATCTATATATATATATATATATATATATATATATATATATATATATGCTTATATATATACTAATATATATATATATATACTAATATATATACTGATATATATATACTAATATATATATATACTGATATATATATATACTAATCTATATATACTGATATATATATATATATACGAATATATATATATATACTAATATATATATATATACGAATATATATGTACTAATATATACATATATATATATATAAATAACGATATATATTCTAATATATATGCATATATATACACCAATATATATATATATATATATATTGGTGTATATATATATGTATATATATAACTAACGATATATAGTCTAATATATATATATATACACTAATATATATATTATACTTATATATACTAATATGTATATATATATATTTATATATATATAATAAATAAATATAAATAACGATATATATTCTAATATATATATACACTAATATATATATATATACTAATATATGTACATTGATATATATATACATATATATACTAATATATATATACTGATATATATATATATGTACTCATATTAATATACTGATATATGTATACTAATATATATACTGATATATATATATATATACTAATATATATATATATACTAATATATATACTGATATATATATATACTAATATATATACTGATATATATATACTAATATATATACTGATATATATATATACTAATATATATATACTTATATATATACTGATATATATATATACTAATATATATATACTGATATATTCAGGCAAACATTATTATTATTATGGTTTTTATCATTCGTAACTATATATTTCACTTCTATTTTTAATATTTTATCTCCACGTGATGATGAGTCAAGAACGAATCAAAAGCGCTCGTGTGAACCATGGAACATTTTTAAATACCTTCCATCTTGAAGTTAAAACAATCTTACGAAAGATCGAAAAAAAATTAAAAAAAGAACCATTAAGAAAGGTATCTCTGTTGTTGTTAATAATGTTTGCCCGAATGAAGGAATTCTGCCTAAAAACACTAATAATGATATATATATATATATATATATATATATATATATATATATATATATATATATATATATATATACTGATATATATACTAATATATATATATATATACCAATATATATATATACTAATATATATACTAATATATATATACTACTATATAAACTAATATATATATATATATATATATATACTAATATATATATATACTAATATATATATATACTAATATATATATACTAATATATATATACTAATATATATATATACTAATATATATATAATAATATATATATATATACTAATATATATATATATACAAATATATGTATATACTAATATATATATACTAATATATATATACTAATATATATATACTAATATATATATATACTAATATATATACTAATATATATATACTAATATATATATACTAATATATACTAATATATATATACATACTAATATATACATACTAATAAATATATACATATATATATATATACATACTAACATATATATACATATATATACATACTAATATATATACATATATATACATACTAATATATATATATATATACTAATATCTATATATACACATATATATACATACTAATATATATATACATACTAATATATATATATACTAATATATATATATATACTAATATATATATACTAATATATATGCATATATATACTAATATATATATACTAATATAAATATATACTAATACATATATACTAATATATATATATACTAATATATATATACTAATATATATATACTAATATATATATATACTAATATATATATACTAATATATATATACTAATATATACTAATAAATATATATACTAATATATATATACTAATATATGTATATACTAATATATATATATACTAATATATATATATACTAATATATATATATATACTAATATATATATATACTAATATATATATATACTAATATATATACTAATATATATATATATGTATATATATACTACTATATATACTAATATATATATACTAATATATATATACTAATATATATATACTAATATATATATACTAGTATATATATATATACTAATATATATATATATAATAATATATATATACTAATATATATATATACTAATATATGTATATACTAATATATATATATACTAATATATATACTAATATATATATACTAATATATATATATACTAATATATATATACTAATATATATATATACTTATATATATACTTATATATATACTAATTTATATATATAGTAATATATGTATACTAATATATATATACATACTAATATATACATACTAATATATATATACATATATATATATATACTAATATATATACATATATATACATACTAATATATATATACATACTAATATATATATATAGTAATATATATATACATATATATACATACTAATATATATATATACATACTAATATATATATACATATATATACATACTAATATATATATATACATACTAATATATATATACTAATATATATATATATACTAATATATATATATACTAATATACATATATATATACTAATATATATATATACATATATATATACTAATATATATATACTAATATATATATATACTAATATATATATATACTTATATATATACTAATATATATATACTAATATATATATATACTAATATATATATAGTAATATATATATATACTAATATATATATACTAATATATATATATACTAATATATATATATACTAATATATATATACTAATATATATACTAATATATATATATATACTAATATATATATATACTAATATATATATATACTAATATATATATATATACAAATATATATATATACTAATATATGTATACTAATATATATATACTTATATATATATATATACTAATATATATATATACTAATATATATATACTAATATATATATATATATACTAATATATATATATACTAATATATATATATACTAATATATATATGTATGTATATACTAATATATATATATACTAATATATATATATACTAATATATATATATACATACATATATATATACATACATATATATATACATACATATATATACATACATATATATATATATATATATATATATATATATATATATATATATACCTTAAATAAATAAATAAAGATTTTTGGTAAACAGCAATACTATAAATAAAATGAACACATCAACAGCAAGAAAGCTGCATAAATCTACAGTTTTTGAAAAGAAGCTGCTGAAACATTAAATTGTATTGTAACGAAGAATCTGAACACCGAATTGATGAAGATGTTATACCGCAAGTCCCAGATTAATGTACTTTTTCCCAATGCTCGATTTAGAAAAAAATGTGTGTGTGGGGAAGCGTAATATCTGTTTTGTTCTCATGATGACATCATCCCGGGGATCACCTTCCACTTTAGGTGATCATTACGATATTACAACCAAAAGAATGTGTCACATTTACCAAGTCTGGACGTTTTTGTCCTGACAGCCATCGCCCCCTTCCTCCCCGCCCCTGCACAGGCAAACAAAGAAGCCATCTTGGAAGCAAGTCACATCAACCAACGACGGTCAAAAGACTCTTCGTTAAACAACGGTTCCGGTTTTGATGAGCGGTCAATTTATAATGGTGGTTGCAGTTTCACTGTCCTTTCTTTATCCAGAAAAAAATATCAGAGGTTGAAAGGGTAGATGCCGACATCTCTTGAGCAGTCATATCTCTTTTATTAAACTGTTTTGATTTTGCAGCCGTAACATTGAAAGATAGCTCAGAGATGAGGATGGATGTCATCGCTTGATTTATTCTGTGGCTGACTACCCTCAGGGTAATTATTCGGAACTCTTCACAAAGAACTCATTAAACAATAAAAATCCTAATTAAGGGTCGACTTTTTTCTCTTCAGAGTTTTATTTACGATTGATTCATCTTTTTTTCTGTTTTTTTTTTTAAATCTTTAAATTATTTTCTATACGTTTTCCTTTTCTTTCTTTTCTTTCTTCCTTTTCTTTCCTTTCTATTTCTTTCTTTTCTTCCTTTTCTATTTCTTTCTTTTCTATTTTTTCCTTTTCCTTTTCTTTCTTCCTTTTCTTTCTCATTTTTCTATTTCTTCCTTTTCTATTTCTTTCTTGTCCTTTTCTATTTCTTTCTTTTCTTTCTTTTCTATTTCTTCCTTTTCTTTCTTTTCCTTTCTATTTCTTTCTTTTCTTTCTATTTCTTTCTTTTCTATTTCTGTCTTGTCTTTCTTTTCTTTCTTCCTTTTCTATTTCGTTCTTTTCTATTTCTTTTTTCTTCCTTTTCTATTTCTTCCTTTTCTATTTCTTTCTTTCCTTTTCTATTTCTTCCTTTTCTTTCTTTTCTTTCTTTCTTTCTTTTCTATTTATTCCTTTTCCTTTTCTATTTCTTTCTTTTCGTGCTTTTCTTTCTTCCTTTTCTATTTCTGTCTCTTTTTTTATTATTTTTCTCACTCTTTTTTCGTAGCTAATCATTTTTCCCTTTACTTTTACCATATATGGACAGGAGCTGCTGGAAGCACCTTATCCTGCCTTCACAGAGTTCAAACGTAGTAGAAATACTCTTTTCTCTTCCCTGCAACCCCTTTCCCACAGAAATGACATTGCGAGCCTATGTTTGCTTTATCGTTTTCATGGCAAATGCTCGTCTGAGTTCCAATCTATGCCCCCCCTTGCAAAACCCACGAAAAACACTCCTCTAGCTGAGAACACTATCAATAATTTCCCCCACTCTTTATCTGTGCCTAAACTTAAATATAAATTCCATGAACAAAGTTTCTTTCTTAGAACTGCACGCCTGTGGAACTCTCTTGCGTTTGCTACTTTCCAACTGACTACAATATGGTCGTCTTCACGTACAACATGAACAAGTTCTTGATAAACCATCCTCTTAAGTAATTCAATTTACCAAATTTCGACCACTAACCATTAGTACGATACGTTGTAAAATTGTAGAAATAACTTTTTAAAAAATAATAAAGAAAGAGAAAAAAGAAAGAAAAGAGAAAGGGGAAGTAATAAAGCGTCTACAAAAATGAATAAAAAAAGAAAGACTCATTAAATCTTATCCTCGAATGGTTTCCGGGCCTTGATAAGTCGTGACTCCATTGTAAAAAAAAAATTAATTAAAAAATACCCATTCCTAAACTAAACTTTAACCCATTTCACTTATCATGATATCAGAATAAATTTGGAATAAAGTTCAGTGAAAAAAAAGATGTATAAAAATCATATTGTATTGAAGTTGTTTTTTTTATATCCAATAATTTTATGAATTGAGATTAAGAAAATACCTTAACAATGATGCGTTATTTGAAATCTAACAGTTCAGCAATGAATGAGTGTTCGTATTCCAAATTTAAAAAAAAAATTCTATTAGAAATTCGAAATTATTTCCATTCTACGAACTACTGTTCTTATCTTGAGTGTTATTTTTTACAACATTTCAGCCGATATAACCTCTGACCTTCTTTATATGTATCTAACCAAACCCGAGAACCTTTCTCTCGAACTTGGAAATCTTTTTGTCGAAATCTGGAATCTTTTGATCGAACTCTAGAATCTTTCTGTCAAATTCGGAAATCTTTCATTTGTAAGAGAGAAATAGCGAAAGCTAAGACAGATTATACTGAAACTCCCCCCCCCCCAAAAGAAAACGCATCGAAGCACAGAAATTAGGAATCCATGATTTTTGGAAAATCTACAATAGTGTAGTAAATAATGGGCAGTCAACGATTCCCCCACTATAAAACATTTATAAGGTTGCTTGCCCAGCAACCGAGAAGGCTAACCTGCTTGCCAGTCGGTTTACCTCAAACTCCACATTGGACCCGGCAGTCCACCCCCTCCTTGACTTTCCTTTGCGGACAGAAGCCACACTAGGTGATTTGAAAATCACCCCTTCTTAGGTACATGCTATCATAAAAAACCTAGACACCTCAAAAGCATGTAGACCAGATCTCATCCCGGCTGTGCTATTAAAAATATGCTCCGCTGAAGTTGCTCCAGTTCTCTTCAAACTTTACAACAAATGCTTTAATAAATCTTGCTTTCCTGACTGCTAGAAAACCGCTTCTGTGGTGCAAGTTTTCAAGAATTTTGGCGAAAGAACTGAACCACTAAATTATCGCCCCGTTAGCCTTCTTCCGCTTTTCGTCAAAATATTTGAGTCCATAATAAATCAAGCTCTAGTCCATCACCTTACAGCTGCTAAAATCCTGGCCGACAAACAATATGGATTTAGGCAAGCCCGTTTTACCGCAGATATCCTAACTGTAATCTCTGAACGTATATACTGT
>NC_136517.1:23468362-23515862 GCF_053919585.1 Euprymna scolopes
TATTTGGCTTTGTAATTTCTATAATATAACTAGCAAGCCGCCCAGCGTTTCCCCGTCATAAGATGCGCTTAAAAATATTTTAATTCATGTAGATTACGCATTTATTATTATAGAGACAATTCTCTACTGATTATTATATTGCACCTAATATATATTATTGAAATCAAAACTGTATATATATAGTTTCGCTAAATTCAGCCACTCTAACGAGTCGTAGACGACGAAACACGTGTCAGTGGATAATTATATTTTAAAAACGATATATATGCCACTCCCCATTTGGGGGTACCAAATTTGTAAAAAGGAAAATTATTCCCAACTCGCATTTAGGTAAAAAATGCACTTACGTATAAATACTTGAATTCATGAAAAAATATTGCGAACAAAAACCAATACATAACACACACACACACACACACACACACACACACACACACACACACACACACACACACACACACACACACACACACACACACACACATGGTAGTGTTTGAATATATGGTTAATGGCAGTTTTAGTCATTTTAGCCTACTTTAAATCTTCACCGCTGACTCATTTTTCCACCAAATTTCAAACAATTATTGCAGTTTATAGATCACCTTCTCAACTATATTGTTAAAAAAAAATAAATTATCGTTCAGTAAAAGAAAAGTTATGATGAATTTTCTGGTGTTCAAAATCGTAAAAAAACGTAAGGAGGTGAGCGACGTTTTTTATGATTGGTTTCCATAGCAACCACGTCGCTTCAGCGACTACTGTTGCTACCAATTCACCGCTCTCGCGAAAAGAGAAGTAACAAGTGAAACAGAAACAATGAAAAAAAAGGGAGATAATTGGGGGATTTTATTGAAAGCAGACGAGTGCCGTACATTGTTGTTACATATGTGTATGTTATATTTATAGGGACAAAAAATTAGATTGAAATTAAAAAAAAAAAACAAGTAAATTTACCGGAAGTCTGAAGAATCATGGATTACAATAGAAAAATGCGAGCATGAAAAGTAATATGGTTAAGCTTAAACATGGGAAAGCAAAGGACTAGTTGTTAATACCAGAAAAGAAAAGATATTCTAGTAAAAAATATGATCAATTTATAACTTAAAATATCGCAGCATTCAGAATTTTTAAAAATTAAATTTATAACATTATATAATCAGTTCTTAATGCTGCAATATTTTAAGTTATAACTTTATTATATTTTTACTAGACTATCTTGTCACGTTCTTTTTCAGTTTTAACAACACTCCATTACTTTTCAGTGTTTAAGCTTAACTGTATTACTTTTCATGCTCGCATTTTTTTATTGTAATATACACCCCCCACACACTATATATATATATATATATATATATATATATATATATATATATATATATATGTTCTAAGAAAAATAGAAAAACCGAATGAAATTATTAAAAAATCAACGTTTCGTCCTTATTTCAGAGGACATCTTCAGGATAATTGAAATAAAAATGTAAGAAAAGAAAAAGTCCTAGATCGTGCGAAAAAGACAGTTTTTGAATCATACCCATATACGCACACATATTTGTCCTTCCCGACATGGGTAGGATTCAAAAACTGTTTTTTTCGCACGATCTAGGACTTTTTCTTTTCTTACATTTTTATTTCAATTATCCTGAAGATGTCCTCTGAAATAAGGACGAAACGTTGATTTTTTAATAATTTCATTCGGTTTTTCTATTTTTCTTAGAACATAACGTCAACCACCGCTGGTATTTTTTCATTCCTTATACATATACACACACACACACATATATATATATATATATATATATATATATATATATATATATATATATATATATATATATATCAAGATCCGCAATTGCTGTGTATTTTCGCCAGTAATATTATTATTCATTGCTATCGATTTTCTCCTGCTGGGATGATAGCCAAAAGAGTTCTAGAGAGATTTCCTTTTATGCTCAAATGTATTTATATGTATATATAAATTCATATGTTATCCCTAGGTTTAAAAGATGAAATCGCCCGATAGTGGAAGACAAGATTCTAGCAAGGGCGCACGTTCCGCGGTTTTATAATTATATAGATTCAAATACGAAACGATGATTTTAAAATGGCAATATTTTGTTTCACGCAGTCACGTATGACATGATATTTTGTTCCACGCAGTCACGTATGACACGAGACATTTGGATCAACCGTGAGAAACACACAAACTAATACTCACGAAGGATTTTATATCTCCAACGAGAAAAATGATATATAAAAATATACATGTAAGAACCCGTCGAAAGCTGGTTTGTTCTTTAAAGTAAATAAATTTATTTTGGAGAAAAAGAAACAAAGAAAGAAAAAAACAACAACAACAACAACAAAAAAAAAAGAAATCAAAGAAAAAAAGCAAAGGAAAAAAGTAAAAAAAAACTAAAACAAAGAAAAAAAAGAAAAAACAAAGAAACAAAAAAGATACAAAACAAAATAAACAAAGGGGAAAGAAAAAACAAACAAAAAACTAAACAAAAAAGAATTATTAAAAATAACAAAGAAAAAAAGAAAAAGAAAAAAAGAAAAACAAAACAAAGAAACAAAACAGAATAAATAATGAAAAAAACAAAGAAAAAACATAAAAACACAGAAAAAAACAAAGAAAAAAAGAAAAAACACAGAGAAAAAGAACAAAGAAAAAACAAAGAAAAAAGAAAAAAACAAAGAAACAAAAAAGATGCAAAACAAAATAAACAAAGGGGAAAGAAAAAAAAAACAAAAAAACGAAACAAAAAAAGAATTATTAAGAATAAAGAAAAAAAACAAAGAAAAAAACAAAGAAAAAAGAAAAAAAAAGAAAAAAAAGAAAAACAAAGAAAAAAGAAAAACAAAACAAAGAAACAAAACAGAATAAATAATGAAAAAACACAGAAAAAACAAAGAAAAAAGAAAAACACAAAGAAAAAGAACAAAGAAAAAACAAAGAAAAAATAGAAAACAAGAGAGAAAAAAAGAACTAACAAAATAAATAAATAAATAACATTGTTATGTGGCTTTCTAATTTCTATGATATCATTTAAAATACGAAACGATGTTTTGAAAATGCCAATATTTTCTCATAAAAAAACAAACTATCTGACTAGAAAGAACACTTCTTCTCAGACTTTCAGTTTCATAAAACATTTTTCACCGGTAGATGCGCAGATTAAATGCACCCTTTTTAATATAGACGCGCCCTAATATTTGTATAACACGTTGAAGAAGCGCTGCTTTAGAGCACTGTTTATTGTCTAGATAGATGTCAAAATCGGCTTCGAAATCTAGCGAGTGATGTACTCTCATATTCCTTACATCTATTTCTCACAGAAGAAACATTGCTAGTTACGTCTTTACTCTTTCGTTATTTTCATGCAAGATGCTCGAGTACGAGGGGCGTGCAATAAGTAATGCTCCTGACCCACTTCCATTTGTCTGATCCAGCTGAAATTTTGCATGTGCAATGATTTATATTTCTACGGGTTATGTGGCAAATTACAGCTCTGAACTAAATGTGGTTTCTGTTTTACAGGTGTTTGAACTGAGTCAGGTGTGAAATGGAGCCTGTTGAATGTCGAGCAGTGATCCGGTTTTTGTATTTGAAAGGACACACACCACAGGAGGCTTTTGATGAAATGAAAGAAACTTATGGTGATAATGCCCCATCATATGATCTTGTAAAACGCTGGCATCGTGAATTCAAACATGACCGGAAGTCTGTGGAAACAGTTCCAAGACCTGGTCGCCCGCTTCTGCCATTGATGAGGCATCTATCCGTCAAGTTGAGGCGGACATTTTGGAAGATCGACGCATTACTATTCACCAAATAACCCAAGATGTCAAGATTAGCACAGGGTCTGTGGAAACTATCATTCATGACCATTTACATATACATAAGGTGTCTGCCAGATGGATTCCCAGGTTGCTCACACCATTCCAGAAGCGAGAACATGTCGAGTGCTCGAGGATAAATTTGAAGATGTACCAATAAAATGAGTCAAAGTTTTTCAAAAGACTGATTGCACAGGATGAAACCTGGGTCCATCACTATGATCCAGAGACCAAAGCTCAGTCAATGCAGTGGAAGCACTTGGACTCACCACCTCCAAAGAAGGCAAGGGTGCAGCCCTCCGCTGGCAAGGTCATGCTCACAGTCTTCTAGGACCAGGACGGAGTAGTGATGACAGATTTCCTGGCAAAGGGTACCACAATTACAGGAGCCTATTATGCTTCACTTTTGAGGAAATTGAGGGAAGCTATCAAAATCAAGAGGCGGGGCAAGATCAGCAAAGGTACCCTCCTCCTGCAGAACAACGCTCCAGTCCACAACTCGCATGTCGCCAGATCAGAAGCACGCGAGTGTGGTTATGAAATCCTACCCCATCCTCCGTACTCTCCTGACCTTGCACCCTCTGACTTTACCTCTTTCCAGCCATGAAGTTGTTTTTGAAAGGAAAGCGTTTCCCAGATGACGCAGCCTTGATTTCTGAAGTCACGTCGTGGTTGAAGGACCAACCTGGGGTGCTCTACAAAAACGGTCTCCAGAGCTGCATCAAACGATGGGAGAAATGCATAACTCTGGGTGGTTCCTATGTAGAGAACGACTAATAATTGTGCCAAATTTCGTTGCTCTACTACTATGGGAAGTGGGTCAGAGGCATTACTTATTGCACGCCCCTCGTAAGTCCAATTCGTTGGTTGCTCAATGTAAGACATTCACAGCCAGAACTCGTCTTATTTCCACAAATAATAAGAACTTTTTCTTCTTCCTCCATGTGCTTACTGTCACGCGGAATTTCTATGGAAATCACTTTGCAAGTGCTTACCGTCTGTGGAGTATACAGGGTGGAACGATAAGGGGTTGCTCTAAAGAAAATAACACAATCTTTATTTTAAAACTCTTATTCAAAAAATCAATTCCGGTAACTTGATTATGTAGTAAAACCAACATCTATTCAATGTAGCCGACTTCATCCTCAATCACCTCCTCGATACGGTTTGGGAACTGGGAGCATGCCTTTTCCACAAGCGCTGGCCGAAGCTCAGCGAATACTCAGTTGATGGCGATCAGGCTGGCTTTGGTGTTGTGTGAGGTCATGTTGGTGATGTTTTCGATGTATGGCCAAATAAAGTAGTTAAGCAGCTTCAAGTCGGGAGAGGAGGGAATCAGTGAGAGGAAGGTAGAAAATCGTAACCCTCATTCTAAAGCGAAGCCTGGGTCATTTTGGATTTGTAGGCCGGTGCCGAGCTCTGCGGCCACACCTAATCCTGTGGCCACCTGATTGCACCAGGGGATCACCACACTCTTCAGCACATCCAGGTACACTTTGGTGTTGAATTTCATACCGACTTCGAGGTCCTGGATGTGGAACCACCCCTTAATTGCCATTGCTCCCAGGTCCACTCTGACCCGGAGTGGTAGTACCTGTTAGGGTCCCAACTATGGGGTAAATAGAAACCGACTTGAAAAAAAAAAAAAAAAATTCTATTAAAAATTTTTTCTTCAAAATCACTGGATTCGGCATTAAATAACCTGCCGTAAAACAAAAACAACCAACCAATCATACCGACTTCGAAGATGTGAGGTAGCATGATGTGACGCTCACTTGAAACCAGTTTCTTATAACTGCACGCCTGTGGAATTGTCTTCCGTTTTCCTGCCCTCCAGCTGACTGCAATATGGTTGTCTTCAAGTCCAACGTAAACAAGTTCTTGATGAGCCGTTCCACTTAAGTTAACAAATTTACCGAATTTCTATTACTAACGATTACTATATTGTCCAATTGACTACTGTACACTCTTTACCAATATCCTCGAGTGGTGTCTGGGCCTATGTTAAAAAATCATGTCTTTAATAGGACGACAATTTTATCGTTCCATCCCGTATAAAGGTTAATTAATTTCCCAGGTGTCCCGGGAGACAGCACTGTGATTAAAAATAGTGGGAATTAGACAGAATTTGATTATTTGAGGGGGCGTCAAGTCCAATGTAAACAAACTCTTGTGAAGCCGTCTTCTTAAATAATCAAATTCTACCGAATTTTCACCACTATCATTCATCGAGATGTTATCTCACCAGCCACCTGACACTCATTAATCATTATCTTCGAGTGGCCTCTGGGCCTTTATAAGCGGTAACTTCCTAGTAAAACAAAAACAAGCATGCAAGCCCCCCCCTCCAAGTGTGAAAAATTTACTTTCACCATGACTAATGCTTGTGCAAAATTTAAAAAATAATTCCAAGGCGTGGTTATTGAGAAAAGTGCGAACAAATGAACGGATGAACAATTTGGGGGAAATTTTACTCCTATAATGCCTAGGGGGGACAACCAAAGTTATCCCGAAGCAACCATTCTGGCAAAAATGTTCTTTCGTCATAATTAAGGTTTGTGCAAAATTAAAAAAAAAAATCCAATGGGTGGTTATTCAGAAAAGGGCGAACAAACGAACAGACGAACGGACGACCAGACGAACGAGAGTGAAATACTAGGTAGGTTCAATTCCTCCTTTGTCGGGGGACCAGTAAGAAAAGAAAAAGAAGTCACCTGAAAAATTGGATATTTTAAAAATATCCTTTTTTATCACGAAGGCAATAAAATGATGCTTTCAAAGATTTCGCAGGCACTTTCAACCATTCATTTATTATGACTATGGCTTTTATGTCCATAATATTGACCAACCCTAGTAGGTCAGTCCGTCACACTTCAATTTGAAGTAACATAAACGCGTAGTTTGAATAGACGCATCTTAGAAATGCTTCCCCCATCACCCTGTCTGTTCTTTTTGCTCTTAGAAAAACGAGTAAGCAACTGATAAATTGGTTTGAGAGTAATGTCAGATAAGTTACAATCTTGGCGTGTCGACATGGGATTACATCTTTTCAATTTGTCCCCAAAGTGTTCCACACATATTTCATCAGTAGCAACACTGAAGAACTCTGTCTTTTACAGACGACATTCTTCATCCGCCAGTGCAGTTAAGAGATAAGAGGAAAGAGGTTTCAGAACCGACACTATCTAGACGTTTCTCAAAATGGCCGCCGCACACATGTACGATTGGCGATCCAAAAGTAATGTCTCCTATTTTATTTCATTTCGCCTGAATGGATCAGAGGGATTTCAAATTGCATTGTTGAGTTGACTAAACTCATGCATTCATGACCCGACAGTTTCATCTCTCTGTTGCAGATATTGACGGTGAGAAAGTGACTCGCTGTCATGGGTGTGCGTCAGATCAAGATGCGTGTCAGAAACTAAGATGCGTGATTGAATTCCTGGCACAAAGTTCATTTAGAATGGCGCTGACTGTGTAGAAAAATTAATTATGGAGCACATATGGTCGCTCATTGTAATGGCAGCACTCCCATCTTCGTAGCTATTCAACTTTATTCAGCTTTATTTTTGGAACGAGATACGTTTGACAAAGCACGCCCCGGACGCCAATGTCTAACCATGTTCAACGCTAACAAAAGTGCATTGAGAATGGTGGTGACAATATAGAAAAATAAATTCCGGATCAAAAAAGGCTCCACGTAATAATGGTACGACTCCTGTGATTGTAGCTTTTCAACTTTTTGAGTTTAAACATTGGGAGGCTTTACGTCTGGAACGACCCTCGTACAAGTGACTATATTAATCCAAAGAAATAAGGTTGAGTCAATCAACGTTTATTTCCTTAAGGCTTAAAGGGCGAGAGATTAATAATTGTGAAATTATCAATCAAGTTTTCATAGGAGGAAACGTAACAAAATCAAATTTATATGTACGATCGTTTCGGAAACGATATCCTTTTATACTAAAAATTCTTCATGAGTTTTGGTTTTGGTTTCGATTATAACTGATGGCACTCCAGCAATCTATTTTTTTATAAATTATATTATCAAGAATTCTTCATAAGTTTTGGTTTCGGTTTCGATATGGCTGAAGGGACTCAAATGGCATATATATATATATATATATATATATATATATATATATACATACATATGTATATACATACATATATATACATATATATGTATGTATATATATACATATATACACATATATATACACACATACATACTTATATATACATATATATATACATACATATATACATATATATACATACATATATACATATATATACATACATATATACATATATATACATACTATATACATATATATACATACATATACATATATATACATACATACATATATACATACAATCATATATGCATATATATATACATACAATCATATATACATATACATATATATACATACAATCATACGCACACACACACACACACATATATATATATATATATATATATATATATATATATATATATATATATGCATATTTTTTTCATAAGTTTTTATTTCGGTTCCGACTCAAGTTAATGCATCCAAGTTATATGAATATATTTTTTTATTTTTGAAATCGCAACTTTAGAATATATAAAAATCGACAGAACAGTAACTCTATAATAATATATACGAAATCTGCAAGAATTAAAATATCATATTTAAGCGTATGTTACAATAATATCAGGGCGTCTCCATTTACGCTGAACATCTACAGAATGCCAACATCAATATATTACATAGGAATTAATCGCTTGTAGAATTTTTATGGATCCCGCTGGTTTAATATTAATTATATGAACAAAAGAATTAAATTCCATTTACAAAATTTTTATTTTTTTAATTCTAGGTTCACAAACTATATTTATTTTTAATTTTTTAATTTTTTTTATTCTAGGTCTACAAACTATATTTATTTTTTATTTTTAATTTTTTTTTAAATTCTAGGTTCACAGACTATATTTACTTCAATAAGCTGGTTAAAATTTAGTCTCTTTTCTCCTCTCCCCTCCATTTATACTTATGAGGAGACGGTTCCAGAAATATTTTACTTATTTCTCGATGGATTTATTTGTAAATATCGAATGAATAAAAAGATATTGTTTCCGAAACGACCGTACATATAAATTTTATTTTTTTTATGTTTACTCCTATGAAAACTTGATTAATAATTTCACAATCATTAATCTTTTCCCCTTTCCATTTATATAGCTCTATTGAGCTTATCATAACTGCAATACTTAGAGAACAGCGCCTTAAAATTTTTTTTACTGAGACTTTGTCCATTTAGACCGTGTATATTACACTCTTAGGTTGAGCATATTGGGAAGTGATATACAAATTACCATTTGCATATTAAGCGATGCTCTTTGCGTAAACAAATTAAGCTTAGGTATTTGGACAGTGTCAAAACATTGTTAATTCACTGCCAGCATAGCAGCAGCCAAATAGCGCAATGGTTAGAAGTCCCGACTCTTATTTAGACGGCCAAGTTTCGATCCTGGCTTGAGGTAGTTGCTTGTCTAGCCGCACTGATGAGCTGTAAAACAGTACAACAGTACTGTATGTGGATTACTATATATATATATATATATATATATATATATATATATATATATATATATATATATATATATAATAGGACAACAAGAGTATGAAATGAAGACACAAAACTATATATAGGTAGATATAGAACGGATCATTTATTGAATAATGGAATACAGGCAAAATTTGTGGGATAGAAGGGACTCTTTATTCCAGGGCATTACGAAGCCTAATGCTTCTCATCAGAAGAGTAGAGAAGGTGCTAGGTAGCATGGGGAAGATGCGGCGTCTAGCGCAAGGTTCATTAGAGATAAAAAAAGATTAAGATGAATTATAAAATGTTGGGGGAAGCTTTATTGAATTCTAAATAAATAAGGAGAAGCTTATTATATATAGTATGATATAGAGAAGCATTAGGCTTCGAAATGCCCTGGCATAAAGAGTCCCTTCTATCCCCCAAATTTTGCCTGTATTCCATTATTCAATAAATGATCCATTCTATATCTAGCAATATATAGTTTTGTGTCTTCATTTCATACTCCTATTGTCCTATTGTATAAGCTCCAATAATTATTGTTGAGCTTGGCATTATCCGGATAAATCTCCTTTTATGGAAGTGATCTTTCTCTTTTCCTTTTACATTAAGCTATATATATATATATATATATATATATATATATATATATATATATATATATATATATATTGATTGATGTCTAATATCTATTCTGAAAATTTCAAAAATATTCTATATGGATATTCACTAAGTGTTTTCACTTAAATTTTGTGTTCGTTCCATAAAATTAACTCAAATCGTACATAGCCCACGTTATGCACTCTAACCACAAGTAGCTTTGTTCCCAAATTCATTGGTCCTGGATATGATCTTAACCTATATCCGATGATGAGGCCCCAGCTTGCGGGCTTTGGGGAGTGTGGAGCCACCCTTTAATTGCCATTGCTCCCAGGTACCCGGAGGGGTAGTACCTGTTAGTGTCCCAACTATGGGTTAAATAGAAACTGACTTTAAAAAAACAAACAAATATATTCTATTAAAAAATTTTCCTTTAAAATCACTGGATTCAGCATTAAATAACCTGAAAAAAAAAACAACCAAACAACCAAAACTAAAGTCATAATTAAAGTAGAACTAAAAAAATAAAAATAAAATTAGGCTAATTAGTTTAGGAGTGCATCCCATGCACACAAAAACATAAACATATACCACTATATTACTATATTAGATTCCCAAGGTCCATGTAAATATTCCAAAGTTCGAAAAGGTACACTTTGGTCGAAACGTTTTTCATAATAATGCATTTTCGCTTGCGAGCTATACAATCTTCCCTCTTTCTGTAATAAGAAACAAAAGCTAAGTTGAGAGTTTGAAGCAAAGAACGATTTTGAAGAACAAAAAATAAAACTTATTATTTCAATTATTCGAACTCGTATTCTTGAGTATTATCGACACAACGTTTCAGCCGATGTAACCTCAAACCTTCTTCAGGTGTATCTTGTTCAAAAACAAATTCCGTGCAGATTCCCGTGTTCGACAGAAAAATTCCCCAGTTTGACAAGATACACCTGAAGAAGGTCCGAGGTTAGATCGACCGAAACATTGTGCGAATAACACTCAAGATGAAAACAGTAGTCCGAATAATCGAAATTATTGTTTTATTTTTATTTCGTCAAAATGTTTTTTTTTCATTCAACATTTCAAATATCAAACATGACCTTTGTTTCTTACACGAATTATCAATCCTTATCTAAAAAAAAAAAAAAAATTTAGAAATCAAATAAAATCTAAAATAATCTCACTTACTTTTTTTCAAGCAACATTTTCACCATATCAACATTTCCCAGGGCGCAAGCGATCATGAGGGGCGTCTTAAAGTACTTGTCTTTCGTATCTACTGGCGTTCCTTTTGCGATGGCCGTCTCAATTGAGATCTTGTCGTTGCAACGGACCGCATCGTTGATGTTTATAAAATTCACATCCATATGCCTCATGTACCAGGCTGAGTCATCCTGAAGCGGATGAATTGGAGGGTTATCCCTATCGAAGCGGTTGATGTCCGTAATGCAGGCGGTATAGGGAATGAATTCGATCGGTGGGTTACCACCGTCGGTCCGCTGAATGTCATCATGTGTACAAATAACCATTGGTAATTTAAATTTACCTTTACCGCCTTTTCCCCCTCTATCCTTCTTTGGTTTTTTCGGTTTACCTAAGAAGGAGGTTATCAGGAAAACTTTGTTCACAAACTTTTTGCAAACCATAAATTCCTTGACGTCTAGGTTGCCCGCTTTGGTATACATCTTGATTACCGCGTTCAAATCTTCTTCTGAAATCGGCACATTCAACTTGACGAGCAGAGAACGAAATTCTGAAGCATCCACGACGGTGTTTCCTTCTGTGTTACCGATGCTCGTCGACTCTTCGGCAATCAGTTCGGCGTTGATGTACAGCCAATCGTAGAGAAGAACGGACCATCGCTGAAAGTTTTTCCCCAGTTTGCCAAAGATCTTTTCGCCTTTCTTGCATTCTTTCAGGGCCTGTTTATTACCCAGGTCCTTAGCGAGGAGGCGAGCTGTGTAGTCATCGCACGATTTGACTTTGGGATTGCAACCTTAACAAAACAAAACAAAAAAAAAAAACGAAAAAAATTAAATGATCATTTATGGAGTTATGCAGCAAAAACAACGCTGTAATATACCCGTTTATACTCACCCTTTTCTGTCTGTTCATATGGTTTTCAGTCGAAAGACAGAAACACGCCCCCTCCCCCTCACAACCAAGATGAAGCTACTAAACGCACTAGTCATCTCAATCATGCTTTACGCATACGTGGCATGGACAATGAACGCCGATTTACAAATGAGGATCCAAGCAGTAGAAATGAGATCCCCAGAAGACTCCTTAATAGAATGTTAACATAATATAACGGGAAGTGCCGGTGGCCTCGTGATTAACGACACGGACTAACGACCTAAGCGTTCGAAGTTCGAATCCAGTTTGTTCTACAAATATCACTTTCACTCTGGATGTAGGCGACCAGCGCGTGATCCTTTCCGTAAGTGTCCGATGTCTTTCTGGCAATAATTCTAATTAGAAAAATATCGGAGAAACCAATGCCAAAAATAGAATGTCCGGATCCATACGATGACGATGATGATGATGAAGATTATTATATAACGAATACAATGGAAATTTGTTTGCTTTTTGATTTTGAATGATTTAAATTCTCAGCTTCACAAATTCGTCCCCTTTTCATAAACATTATCCATGATGATTACACGATCACGAGTTAATTCCCTTCATTCCTGATACTCTCCTTCAGTTCCTGTAGAATTCCAGGTTTGCTGACGTAAACATTTTCTTTCAAACACCTCTACAACGAAACGTTGTTAATAGACACAAAATATTATGCAGGTATGACTACCCTCGATTTTGAAATCAGATATTACGACCATAAAGGCACACACACTAAAAACAAGAAAAAACAAACAAAATAAACAAAACAAAATAAACATAATAAAAACAAATCAAAAACAAAACGCAAAATTAAAACAGCACAAGCGATTCATTACCGAAAGCTCAAATAAAGTAAGCATTCGCCAATAGTTTAGTGGAAAATAATACAACAGACCAATACATGTAGAAATTTAGACGACTCATGTAGATCTTTTTTCAAATGAGGATTTTAAGAAAAATTTAAATTTATAAAAGACAAAACAATGCAGAGATATGATAGAGGTTTCATTTTTAAACCAAAAACAAAAAACAACGTGATTTAAAAAAAAAAAAAGGTTTTAAACTTCGGACTTAACAGGTAAATTTCTAAAAAAAACACTACTTTTTTTTGTTTTAAATTTAAATATATTATTTATTGATCTGTTATCTTAAATTTGTGAGATATAAAACTTTGGTGAGTAAATTAATTATTTACTTTTTAATAGACATTTCAAAATGGGGGGGGGGGCATGAATTAATTCGACCCCCTGCCTTTCCAAGCTTATAACTACTCGAAAAATGTAATTCAAACCCTAATTTTTTTTCAATTAAGGGAGCAAGGACCAAGGTTTCATTAAAAAAAAAAAAAAACAAACAAACAACGTTGTTTAAAAAAAGGTTTTAATCTTCGGACTTTACTGGTAAATTTCTAAAAAAAACACTACTTTTTTGTTTTAAATTTGAATATATTATTTATTGATCTTTTATCTTCAATTTGTGATATATAAAACTTTGGCGAGTAAATTAATTATTTACTTTTTAATAGACATTTCAAAATGGGGGGGGTGAATTAAAAAAAAGCGTTTGTCTAAAATATTATATTCAGTTTATAGGAAAGAACATAACATTTCACATTGACGCTGAAAATATCGTAAAAATAAAATAAATAGAAAAATTTTGATAGATTTTTAAAGTTTAAAAATTGAAAAATACTAAAATCGTAAAATTGAATTAATTTCATTACTGTTTTTTAAAAAATAAAAACAATAATATTTCTATTACTTTTTATACAACTTTAATAGTTTATTTTGGAAGTATAATCCATAAAGAAAATAAACAACCCACTTTTAAGGGAGAAATTAGGAGTTTTTTTTATATTTTATTCGCAGTTTCGTGTTAGGGGTGTCAAAAATTCCTACAAAAATTCTGAAACTGACCCTATGCGGATTTAACCGGCTTTATCCAAAGGAGGAAGTTCTTTGAGAGTATGAAATTCACAAGCGGTTCCAGTCGCATGTCTATCCCCGTTAGGGAAGACGATGAGCTTAGGTATTTGCAACAACTGCAGGGAGGTGTCGACGTCCTCCTACACACAGCGCCTTGAATTTCCAAAATTGGTCACCAATCTGGTACTGAGCAGGCTCAACGTTGCTAAACTTGGGTGATCTAACGAGAACAGGTGTGTTAATGGTATTATGCCGTAATCATATATATATATATATATATATATATATATATATATATATATATATATATATATATATAAGCGAGGTTGAAAATCCATGGATTAAGGAAATTAAAATAACCCTTTCTATATATTCCTTTGTCAAGCAATAAATTCTTAAATCGAATATATGCCTCTATATGTTGTTTTTTTCAGAATTTAAAATTAAACTACGAACCTTATATATATATATATATATATATATATATATATATATATATATATATATATATATATATATATATATATTAAGTAATGTGATTGATAATTTAAAATTTAAAAAACAAATTATAATTAAATTAAAAATCAGTTTCACAAGAAGTAACAACAACAAAATCAATTATCTGTACGATCGTTTCGGAAAACCGTGTTTTTATTGTGGTAGACATCAAGTTACGGACAATAATTATTGCATATAGTTTTTTAATAAACAAGGTCTCCTCATCAGCAAATTTTAAAGGGTTTTTATTAAATCTAAAAGACACCATAAATAAACCTAGCATTAAAAGTAATGCAGATGTATCTGAAAAAAATTGAAATAAAAGGTCTGGATTTAAAATTGATAAGAAAATTAATATGGGCTAGAGATAGAAAAGAAATAGAGTAAAATATAAATTTGAATTTAAATTATAAATTTGCTTTAAGTACAACATTGCAAATATATACATGCATATATATGAAAAAATAGACACATACATGCATATACATAGATATACAGGTATATACATAAAAATATAGGTACAAAAATTTACCTTTCATTTTTTCGCCTTTTGAAATCAGGAACTATGGTTAAAATACTCATATGTGATGTTTGCTATAGCTTTTCACCTTATTGAATGATGAATTTTAAAAGGGGGACGCCCGTGCAATAAATTATTTCCGTTAGCGTACTTTTGATTTAAAGACGCCACGTTATATATTTCGAATGTTGTTTGTATAATTGCATAATGCAAGGGGGGAAAATTATTTATATTTTCTTTAATAAAAGGGCGCAAGGGGGATAATTAGTCTAACTTAATTTATTAAAAAAAAAATTGTAATCTATTTTTACTAATAAGTAATTTTTAATGATTTAAGGTGGTTTATATTTATTAAATTTAAACCAACGTTTATGACTACACGTGAATATTAGTTCCTGTCTTTTTCTTTCCTGTATTTTAATGAAACTAGTAATTTCACTATTACATTAAAATACACTCAGCTCTTTAGACTATTGTTCTAATCTCCTTTAAATTATATATATATATATATATATATATATATATATATATATATAGTTGTGCCCGATATTATTCATACCCCCCTTGAAAATTGAGTTTATTAGGTGTAACTTTGTTAGAATTTATTGTTTACGTCCATATTGATACATATTCTTAATAAACCTCTTCTGATCATTTTCGTCATTTTAAAATCGCGGGATACTTGTAATAAAAGAAATATACAGCTATTTATAAAATCTGCAATGTTCAAAAATAATCATACCCCCTTATTTTTTCAGTATTAATCGAGTTTCTGACTGTTTGTTTCCTGTTTGATTCTTATTTTGAATGCTTTTATACAACCTTTGATTAATTTCATTTCGTTTTTTGCATTTTTCAGAAATTAAAATGATATCAACTGAAAACCAATAAAAGAATAAAAATTATTAGAATGGGGAAGAAAAAAGAGCTTAGTAATGATCTTAGGACTAAAATTGCGAATTCACATAAGGATGGTTTAGGTTAAAAGTCAATTTCCAAGAAATTTGAGGTCCCTACAGCAACAGTACAGAGCATCATCAAAAAATTCCAGAGCCACCACACAACAAACAACTTGATTGGTAGAGGAAGGAAAAGGAAACTGTCTGCTAGAGCCACCAGGAATATTGTAAGAAGTGTTAATGCAAATCCAACCACCACTACTAAGGACATTTTAGAAAATCTGGAGTCTTCTGGCATAAAAATATCAAGGCAAACATTGCAAAGGACTCTGCATGAAAATGGTCTGAAAGGAAGAAGACCAAGAAGGACTCTATTGCACACCGGAAAACACCTTGCAGCACGTCTAAAGTTTACTAGGAACCATGTGAATTCTCCAGAGTCCGTTTTCTCAAGTATTTTGTGGACTCACGAAACAAAAATTGAATTGCTTGGCCATATGGATGCTTCTTACGTTTGGAGGAAGAAAGGAGAAGCTTACAACCCAAAGAACACCATACCCACGGTGAAACATGGTGGTGGTAGCCTAATGTTTTGGGGCTCCTTTTCGGCTAGTGGTCCAGGTAGTTTGGTCAAGATAGATGGAACCATGAAGAAGGAGCAATATTTGGAGATACTCCAGAAAAACATTAGACAGGATGCGGAGAAGCTCCATTTAGGACCAAACTGGGTCCTTCAACAGGATAATGATCCAAAACATACTGCCAAAATAGTCAAGAAATGGTTTGAGGATAATCAAATTAATGTTTTGGAATGGCCTAGCCAGAGTCCCGACCTGAACCCTATCGAAAACCTCTGGCACATATTGAAAACTGAGGTTAAAAAGCGGAAACCTAGAAATTTGAGGGATTTGGAGAACTACTGCATTGAAGAATGGTCAAAAATCAGTGTTGATGCTTGTAAAAACCTTGTTGATAAATATCCAAAACGGTTACAGGCAGTTATTAAGAATAAAGGGCATGCTATTGACTATTAGTAAGAGAGGTATGAATAATTTTGAACTAGTGCCATTATTGTTTTTCTTTGTATAATGTTTCAAACTTGCATAATTTATTTATTTGTTGAGTTTAAATTAAATGCTTATGCTTGATTTATTGTTTGAAATCCCTTTAATATTGTCTACCTTCTGGTTTGAGCAATAATCTTATAGAAATCTCAAAGATCCGAGGGGTATGAATAATATCGGGCACAAGTGTATATATATATATATATATATATATATCAAAGTGGCAATGTGCCTTGTTTGGGGTAAAAATGTAATAATAATAATAAAATTAATATATATATATATATATATATATATATATATATATATATATATATATATATTATTATTATTATTATTGATGTAGGAGGCTACTATCAGGGACATAAGCTACAAGGATACTATCTAGGGAACTTGAACTTCTGCATGTCAGTACAGTTGGGGAAGCAGGGACCCGGAAGGGAATTCCAAAATCTAGCAGTTCTGGGGAAGAAACTACTGGAGGAGAAAGCTCCCTTACATCTAGGGATCTCTACTGTCAAGGGGTGGGATTTAGCTGCTTATCGGGGTTGTCGGGGATATTTACGTCGAGAGGGCACAAGTGCTTGCAGTTCGTCAGAGCATTCACCGTTAAAGTACTTGTAGAAGAGGCAGAGGGATGCATCATTTCGTCAATGGGACAGAGGCTGAAGCTTAGATGACAGTACAGGACATATCTGGTTGGCGACTTTCGAACATTGTCTAGGAGCGATATATATATATATATATATATATATATATATATATATATATATGTGTGTGTGTGTGTGTGTGTGTGTGTGTGTTTTCTCCATATAATATACTCTTATGTTTTTACTTGCGTCAAGTGGTTAGATGATATATCCGTCTAGGTATATATTTCGGGAAGTATCCCTTCGTCAGGCGTGTTTCACTTTCACACGTACGCGGTGGATTTTACTGTAGGTCAATCGATTCCGCAAAATATGGAAATGATTTTATTTATTCCAAATATGTTAGCACTCTGTATTTTTTTATAGTTTGTTTAAATAATATTTAACCTTTATTCATATCTTTGTATTCTAAACTAATCATTATTTTTTATTTCATATATTTATTATTATTTCTTTTTACTGCGATACTACGAGGGGCGTGAAATAAGAAATGCCCCTGACCCACTTTCCATAGTAGTAGAGCAACGAAACTTGGCACAGTTATTAGTCTTTCTCTACATAGGAACCACCCAGAGTTATGCATTTCTCCCATCGTTTGATGCAGCTCTGGAGACCTTTTTTGTAGAACACCCCAGGTTGGTCCTCCAACCACGACGTGACTTCAGAAATCAAGGCTACATCATCTGGGAAACGCTTTACTTTCAAAAACAACTTCACGACTGGGAAGAGGTGAAAGTCAGAAGGTGCAAGGTCAGGAGAGTACGGAGGATGGAGAAGGTTTCACAACCAAACGCCAGTGCTTTTGATCTGGCGACATGCGAGTTGTGGATCGGAGCGTTGTCCTGCAGGAGGAGGGTACCTTTGCTGATCTTGCCCTGCCTCTTTATTTTGATAGCTTCCCTCAATTTCCTCAAAAGTGAAGCATAATATGTTCCTATAATTGTGGTACTTTTTGCCAGGAAATCTGTCATCACTACTCTATCCCGGTCCCAGAAGACTGCGAGCATGACCTTGCCAGTGGAGGGCTGCACGCTTGCCTTCTTTAGAGGTGGTGAGTCCAAGTGCTTCCACTGCATTGACTGGGCTTTGGTCTCTGGATCATAGTGATGGACCCAGGTTTCATCCTGTGTAATCAGTCTTTTGAAAAACTTTGAATTATCTTCTTGGCACATCTCCAAACTTATCCTCCAGCACTCAACGCGTTCTCGCTTCTGGAATGGTGTGAGCAACCTGGGAATCCATCTGGCAGACACCCAGACACCTTATGCATATGCAAATGGGCATGAATGATAGTTTCCACAGACCATGTACTAATCCTGACATCTTGGGCTATTTGGCGAATAGTAATGCGCCAATCTTCCAAAATGGCAGCCTCAACTTGACGGACAGATGCCTCATCAATGGCAGAAGCGGGCGACCATGTCTGGGAGCTGTTTCCACAGACTTCCGGCCATATTTGAATTCATGGTGCCAGCGTTTTACAAGGTCATGTGATGGAGCATTATCACCATAAGTTTCTTTCATTTCATCAAACGTATCCTGTGGTGTGCGTCCTTTCAAATACAAAAACTGGATCACTGCTCGACATTCAACAGGCTCCATTTCACACCTGACTCAGTTCAAACACCTGTAAAATATAAACCACAATTAGTTCAGAGCTGTAATTTGTCACATAACCCCTAGAGATATAAATCATTGAACATGCAAAATTTCAGCTAGATCAGATAACTGGAAGTGGGTCAGGGGCATTAGTGATTGCACACCCTTCGTATTTGAACGATTTCGCAGAAATTGGAAATTAATTATCGGACGTGTGTCAGTATTCAATATTATTTTAGTCCTTTATTTTTTATTTTAGCATTAATTATTTATCATTGGAATCTTAACTGATCTTTATTTTTTTATTTTCTTTCTTTATTTTTTATGCTTGTTGCGGTTCTATTATGACACCTTTTTTCGTAGAAACTTGAAATTACTTTGGGAGTGTGTTGGCACTTGATATTATTTATAATTTTTTTAAATGGATATTTAACATGATTTATATTTTTATATTATTATTAATTAATTTATTTGTTATTTTTATTTACTTATATTTGACTCGCTGCGTCTCTTCTGCAAGTTATGTGTTTACTTTTATAGTAGTTAAAGGGGTAACTCTGTAATTTTTATGTTATTTTTAAGTACGATTTTATTATTTTTTTTCTCATTCTGTTATATAAGTTTCATTAAAAGAGAGTCTTTGAGTCTTATTAGTCTTAGAGTCTTAGAGAGAGAGAGAGAGAGAGAGAGAGAGAGAGAGAGAGAGAGAGAGAGAGAGAGAGAGAGAGAGAGAGAGAGGATGTTGTTGTAAGAGAGATTGTTCGTTTTATAAAGAATGTCGTTGTTTCTGTTATGAAGCGATTCATATATATTAAAAACTGTTCATTCTTAGATGTGTTGAAGAAGGATATGAGAAGCTCTTAAAATGAGGAGATAGTGTTCAGACTGTCTTAGTGTAGATATGAGATGTAGAGTTCACATTGTCGATATGAGATGTCGAGACGTGTATGTAATGACATTTTATAACACAGATATATAGACATATAATACAATTTTCACTTTACCTTTTTGTAAGAATCACAAACACAAAGACGAGCTTTATCAAAACACATGATGGGGTTATTTCTTCACGACCGGCCGTGGTTTTCATCATCAAGAATTCAAAGCTTCACATATTAAGTTTCAAAGTGACCGTCTCGCTTCTAGACGTTCGAATTCCAAACTGGACTGTCGCCTGTTCCTCTCAAACTCCCTCTGAGTTTCTCCCAGTTTTTCCTTTCTTTTCTCTCTAAGGGTTTTCTAACAATCTCTAGAACTTTCTATTTTCCATGACGTCATACACACGTGTTCTGGACATACGTGTCCAAAACTTTTCCTTTTTTTACAAAAGGAATTTTAACCTATACTCAGTAACCTATTTTTCCAATATGTTAAAAACATTACCTTATAGCTGCATTCTTTCAATTGAATTTTCATAACAAAATTGACAGTGCACATTCTTTTCGAAAACTATTTTATTTCTATTCTAAATAATCGTTTGTTTTACATTCCTTTCTCTAATTCTCACACGTAATCTATTTCTAAACCTAAATTACGAGGTTCGAATTTCGCCTATGCTATTTCATTTTCATTTTAACTAAATCTCTCTATTTTTATACTTACATGAAAAGGGGACAGCCCTTATCATGTAACAATTCTATTTGCTACAAACCCCATTAAGTAAACTTATTATTGTTTGTTATCTGTTATTATTATTATTATTATTATTATTATTATTATTATTATTATTATTATTATTATTATTATTATTATTATATTATTGGCTCACAAGGAGCTTTCACACAGATTATCAACGATCTCATTGAATAAGGCTGTGGTGTTCCCTGGAAGCTGAGTGACAACTCCACATATTTTCTAGTACTCTCCACCTCTTTCGATACCATTTTCCAATAAATTTGCATTATCGCAACAGCTGCTTGCCATTGATTTCTCGTTGGTAGTGCCCATTGGTCTTTACTGGAATTTGAGTGGCAATAAGCCTGCCCGAAGGTCCCAGTTCTCTTCGCACTTATACAGTGGAGGTCTGGTCAGTGCTCACTCCTCGGTGTTTCCTTCCTCCTTGACTACTTGGCTATTTGGTTTCACTCTTATTTTTGGGTGCGGTGGGGTGGGGAGAGCGACATTGTCAGAAACCGATCTTAAGAATGCGCGAAAAAAAATTTGAATAATTCGACCTCCTATCCTTACAAGCTTGTAACTATCTGGAAAATGTAATTCAAACCCTAATTTTTTTCTGAATTAAAGGCGAAAAGACCAAAGTTAAGAAAAATAACAGGTTTAATAGCAAATTATGGCATATTTGTTTTTTTAATCGGTTTTCTTTAAAAAATTTGAAGAAAACCAACGGAATTTTACTTACTTTGATTATAAAAATCGATATAAATTCCAAAAAATCACTTACCTATAAAGTATACTATTCTAATGTGTAGTTCCATTTTTCATTGTTAAGAATTAATCCATATTTATATTTTAAATTCCATTTTTAAATAAAAGAATTTGTTAAACGACTATTTGAAAAAGCGTCATTACGTAAGCATATTTATGTTCTTATCGAAAAACCGGAAGTAGTGTTTGTTCTTATTTAGAACTATGGATGGACAGAAGGCAGTAAAAACCACGCGTTCACGTTAGCCGTCTAGCCTTGTGCATGAAGAAATATGTGTTCCCATAGGTAAAATCTAGTCAAATATTACTTATAAGTTTTTGTCTTAAAAAAAAAAAAAACAGTCGAGGAATTTTTTTTCTTTTCTCAAAGAAATACATAAATTTTTGATTTAATATATTTAATTCTCTTTATCGAGTGAATGTTTTTTTTAAATGTCTAAAAAAAGAAAACATTGAATAAAATAGAAAAAATTGTCGTCAGCGTCCAATGCTTATTTGGCAATATAAGCAGAACATAGGCTTCCAATTAAAAAAAATATAAAATCAACGTGTTTTTTTAAAGAAAGGTTTTACATTTTGGACTCTACAGATAAATTACCCCCCCCAAAACACATCTTTTTTTTTTGTTTTAATTTACAATATACCATTTATTGATCTTTAATCTTCAATTTGTGATATATAAAACTTTTGTGAGTAAATTAATTATTAAAATTTTAATAGACATTTAAAAATGGGGGTGGGTGAATTAAAAAAAACGTTTGGCTAAAATATGACATTCAGTATATTGGAAAGAGCATAAAATTTCACGTTAACCCTGAAAATATCGTACAAATTTAACCAATAGAAACATTTTGATAGACTTTTTAAGTTGAAAAATTAAAAAAAAATTAACTCGTAAAATTCAATTGATTTCATAACGTAAAAAATGGCCGCATGAAGGTGTGCCAGCACTTTTTAAACACTGTTTAAAAAAAAAATAATAGAAATATTATTTTTTTAAACAACTTTAATAGTTTATTTTGGAAGTATATTCCATAAAGAAAATAAACAACCCACTTTAAAAAGAGAAATTAGAGATTTTTAAATATTTTATTCGCAGTTTCGTGTTAGGGGTGTAAAAAATTCTAATACACCTAGTGATGTGGTGATGGGGTATGTGGGTGGGGTTAGAGAAGTTAGAGGTATGCATTATTATTATTATTATAATATTTTTTTTTCATATTTCTTTTCGTTTTATTTATTGTATTCTCTATTTTTGCATGTTATTATTATTTATTCATTTATTTATTTGTGGCTTCGTGTGGATACAAGGAACCTTAATAGGAAATGATTTTCTTTGTTCCAATTGTGTTAACACTCAATATTATTTATAGGTTATTTCATTAATATTTAACTTGCATTATTTCTTTGTATTCTTAACTAATCATTATTTTATATTTTATTTCTTATTCGTTCTTATTTACTTTTTTGCTGCGATCCTGTTAGATTGAGCTATTCTGCAGAAATTGGAAATTAATTTGTTTGTTTTTGCATGTGTATTGCCACTTGTGTGTGTTGGCACTTGATATTAACGATAGTTAATTTTAATTATTTATCTTTGTATTATTAAGTAATTTAGTTGTTATTTTTATTAATTTATATTTTATTTGCTGCGATTCTTACGCAATCCATGTGTTAACTTTTTTTACTCACTTCTTATATTAAGGGGAGGTAATTTTAACCATAGTTATTAGTAAAGTTTCATTTGTTTGTTTTTTTCCTTCTATTTGCTACAAACCAATTAACTTAAACTAATTATTATTGTTTGTTATTTGCCATCCTTATTATTATTTTTTTTTGCTTTTTGTTTTATTTGTTGTATGCGATTACATGTTATCATTTATTTATTTGTGGCTCAATGTGTAATCAAACTGTTTGCATTAGTTTTGTGTCTATTTGCGGTTGTTGACTATTTCCTCATTCATTTTGTTTATTTAATTGTTTATTTTATATATTGTTTGTTAGTTTATTATGCATACACACACATATATAAATATATATATATAAATATACATATATATATATATATATATATATATATATATATATATATATATATATATATATATATATATATACATAAATATCCGTTTTCCTGCTTTCCAGCGGTACACGGTATTAGTATAGTGACATAAATTGCTATGGTGCTCATGTGGCAGTTCGCTAGAGTGCGTGGTGTATTGTTGTAATATGTGTTTCGTTTGATTAGATGCTGCCACAGTGTGATCCCCATGTGTATAAATAACCTCATTCTCAACCACTGTTGAGGGTAGGCATAGGCTAAAGGTGTCACACTTTTTAGAGAGTGCAGAGCCATGCTGAAAAAGCTTCCTTAGTCCAGAAAGGAACTACACAAGGACCTAGTAAGGGGCTGCTGATGGATCTGTGGGCGCCTGGGATAGTCGAAGAAGAATGAAGTTGGGTGGTAGTTCGAGTCATCTCAACAACTCTTGCTCAACTGGGGACTAGCCAGGAATGCATTGCCTCTCGATGTCATGCAACACAGTACAAGAATCGTGGAGACACTCCATAGTCCTTGTTGTGGTTTGTTCGAAGACAAAACGACTGAGTGTGCTTTCTTTCAATGCCTCAAACGCCGATGGTACTGGGGGTATGTCATTGGCTTTGCAGATAGCTGTTGTTATCCTCTCATTGAAGTGTGGCAGTTAAAGGAAGCAGGTGTTGGATAGAGCGTGACACGTTGGTTTTCGGGGTTTGCCGAGGTCACTGAGAGTTGGGATAGGGTATCCGTTAATTTAATCTTGTCAGACTCTTTGCTGAATTTATTGCGTATAAGTTCGTTCTCCGCACAACCTATTTTGGTCTTGCGAGAGAGGGGCCGATCTGTAGTGTATAAATGTGTCCCTACAGGCGGGTTTCCTGTAGAATTTATTTATTTATTTTACCCTCATCTGAGATGTTCAGGCTGAAATCTAGCAGTGCCAGGGATCCAGAACTGTTGAGGTGCTCAATAGTGAACTCAATGTGTCCAAGGAACATATATATATATATATATATATATATATATATATATATATATATATATATATATATATATATATATATATATATATATATAATTTCAAGTGTTTAGACCGAAAATTGTAGAAGTTTGGTAGAGTTCTAAAAGATTAAATCGTTGAACTTTGACCCCTTAATCGCCAAATTTCTGGTCGAAAACCGATCACATCGATTTTCCCAAATCTCAGTACCCTGTATATCAAATTTCGAGTCTGTAGACTAAAAATTGACAGAGTTATTGCGTAGGGAAATGTACACACATAGATACACAGATACACAGACAGACAGACAAACGCTTTCACTTATATATATATATATATATATATATATATATATATATATATATATATATATATATATATATATATATAAAGCGAATGAGAAAAAGAGTGAGAGAGAGAGTGAGAGCGAGAAAGTAGGCAGAGAGAGGTGTTCGGCTAAAGCAGTGCTACTTGACATATTACCAATAGAATATGCATTATCTATATTACATTTCTCTTTGTCTGTCCATTCTACTTTTTCTCTGAATCTACTGGACCGCTGTAGCTGAAATTTTGGATAGTCATTTATTATTATAAGGTGCAGCGAACTGAGTATTATTGTATATGTTCGATACACAATCAGAAATTAATAGGAATTAGTATTTAATGCAAAAAGAACACATATTTAACCAAATTCAACAATCAATTTAGTATAACACACTCATTCTATGTCAACAGTTCATAACTTTTGCCCGTTTTTAATGGATGAAAGAGTCTAGTCAAAAATACTAGGTGTATTGATCAGCAAAATAGGTTTAAAATCGATATTTCGACAGATTCATCTAAAATTAGGGCGCACTTTCAATCCACATGTTTAGCGATTATAGTTCTATTTACAACCTGAACCAGCCAGACAAAAGAAAAATGATATTTGAAAGTTAAGTGAGAGTTTGACCGACAGACGAAACACCGTATAGATATGCCTGAACCCATTCAAAAATGCAAAAAAAGCAAAAAAAAAAAAAAAAAAAAGCTGCGAGAATCAAAATTACAAAAAATAAAAAAATCATTTCAAGTGAATATTAGAAAATATAGATTAGCGAACTCGTTATTACATTTCAAACAAAGAAAATAAAAAAAGAATTTCCTTTTCGAGAAAACAAAGATCCCATTTCGAACCTTCTATTCCCTCTATTCGATTCTACCTTACAAGGTTTCGCTTTCATTTTTAGAGTTTCGCTTGCAAAACTAATTCCAGTCTAATTATCTGGCAAGGGTTTCATCGATAAGATCAGTTTTATTTTCCTGTCGTGCAAACCGCCCTCCCACGGCCACAACTTAAAACATGTCTGCCTAGAAAACATAATGGAAGGAAGCGGAAAGAAGTGGAGCTCTTCAGTCAAGGAGGTACACTTCTCTCGTCAAAGATGGCCACAGAATTGGTGCACATTCCGGAAATTTAAATTTGAACTCACAGAAATGTACACCCGGATTCTGTTGTCGAGCAGTTATTACTTCTTTAGATCGATACGTCGTGGGAGGAGGGGTAGGCAAGTTTTGACACAATTGATCGTCTGTTAAAGCTAGTGCTTAACAACTGGTTAATAGTTGAGCCATTGTTTCGTAAAGACTATTGTGTCTTCCAAATTCATGACTATTTCTTGCGCAAAATGATTAAATCATACACAAAGAAATCGTTTACAGTAAATAATGTGATTTGGTATTAGATAACTCCGTAACAATATTGGCTTTTTGGCTAAAAGAAAAATGTAGTATCTGTTCTGAAGGAGAAATTCTGAGGCCATCTTTACGTGTCAGTACAGATTGCTTCATTTTGGGAAGCTGGATTTTGCCTCATCAAAAAAAAACAACAAAAAAAAACCCGCCTTGTGTCTAATTCTGCCCTGTTGGAGAGGCAATCAAATAAGAACTTATTATTTTTAATTAAAGTGTTACCACTTATTAAGGCCTAACCGCTACTCGAGGATAAAGGTTCAATGCATGTCAGGTGACCGGCGAGACAACATGACTGAGCACTATTTGATTATTTAAGAAGGCGGCTCAACAAGAATTTATTCACTCCGGACTTGAAAACCATCATGTTGTAGTCAGCTGGGATGCAGCTTCGCGGTATTGTGTTCCACAGATGGATCGTTCTAGCGAAGAAACTTTGTTCATAGAATTTTCCTTTATTTCTTGGTAGGTAGGTAGTTAGAGAGAGAGAAACCTGAAGAAGTATATCTATCTATAGACATAAAGTTAAGTTTTTGTCGCATTGACACTGTTTTTTAGATACTTCATAAGGGTTAACTAATTTGCATATTCCTGTTAAAAATAAACTTTCTATAATTAATTATTTTTTATGGTTTCTGATAGGATGATTGGTTTCATTTAACTATTACGCCCAGTTCTATTTACCCATATTCCCTACGTTGTTCATAATTGCATAACATTTAGGATAAAATATTCCAGCATATGCACACGTACATCTATATATATATATATATATATATATATATATATATATATATATATATATATATATATATATATATATATATATACGTTTTATTTTTTATTACCGTATCTTTCTGTTAAGTTACATTATTGTTTCGGCTACTCGGTTGTTTCTGGAATATATGCTGTGAATTCGATAGGTCTTAGGTACTGCCCTAAGTTATATATATATTAGCATGGTTGCCCGGCGTTGTCCGGGTGTTTTGAGGTGTATGCTGTAAAAGTCTGAGGACACTACAGACGGCAAAAAAAAAAACAAAAACGGCCGAATAGCCGAAACAATAATGTAATTTAACATAAAGATACGGCAATAAAAATAAAACGCATATTTGCTCTACAACAGTATTGAGCACTTTCTTCAGTTTTTATTAATTACCATCTCCACTATATATATATATATATATATATATATATATATATATATATATATATATAGACAGAGTGATCCCAAAACACGGGCCCCAACTCTAATTAAGCCCCGTTTCTTAGTGTTTTGTCCGAATGAAATGAAACTTTGGTTATAACTAGTTTATTATATTACAAACATCATATCAAAACAATAGGGTCTTTGGTCGTTTTTCTTCGTTGAAAAACAATTGAATGTCCTTTGGGGGTCACCTTGATTATATATATATATATATATATATATATATATATATATATATATATATATATATATATAAGCAGAAGAGTGTCCATCAAACTCCTTTTTTCGATTTTTAATCTACAAGCATGAAACTTTATATACAGAAGATTTGGACCTATGGAACAAATTCTAATTTGTTTTTTTAGCTGGTAAAAATAGCTGCTGAGAGGTCAAAATTGAAAACAAATATTGAGCTTGATAGTTGTAAGTCAGCTAAAACTGTTACTTCTGCACATGCGCAAATATACATTGATAGTTTAAAATCGCTTAATTTCTGCGTTTTTTTTCCATCTGTCGATAGCTCAAAACGGTAACGACAAAAACTGGGGGCACTAAATGTTTTAGTTTTGATTCTAGTTGATAGCACCCAAGTCGTTTTTTTTCTTTTTAATTTTTGAAATAATTATAATATAATAATCGATAGGGTATCGACGCGATAATAATAATAATAAAAAAATCCGAATGAATTAAAATATCATATTTAAGCGTATTTTACGAATGGGAAACAGCTAATCAGATGTAACATTCCATAAAAAAGTTAACGGTGTAGATAAGTGTCAAAATATATATAAAAAAAACTAGCAGCAATACTTAACGTGTCAAAATAATGTAACTAAGATTTTCAGGGTCTTATCAATAGATTAAATGAGATATACCATCTACAGACTTTTTAATTCCAAAGATTCTTTCAACAAAAAGTAAAAAAAACAAAAACAAAAACACTTACCCCTTCATTATCTTCATCTTTATGATGTTAGGTATTTTATATGCTTATATATTTGTATGTACGAGATTTAATCTGAAACTATTTAACTGATCATTATAAAATTTGGAACATAGTTACTAGTAAAAGGAGCCCAAATTTGGGCTAAATTTTGTTTAATTTACTTTTAAGCAAAAGGAGTAAAAAGTGTTCGTACTCCTTTGTGAAAATTCAGATACTCCTGAGTTTTGTGAAAGATGTGCATAAATTAATAAATATTCCTTAAATTCCATTTTCTTTGAAATATTTTAAAGGCTTTGTCAGAGCATAATATGGGCACGACCTGCTCTTTGAAAATCCTTTTGCATTGGATTGAATCAAGAATAGACATAGAATTACGCAAGATTACCTGAATTTCAATGCCTTCTTCTTATTCCTCCTAAACTTACGCATTAAATTTTAGACAATTCATTTTAGAATCATAATCATGTAAGACCATCCGATCCATCCATAGCCCTTGAGCCCCTGGAGGGGCATAGACCATTTACAACTTATTTTTGTAGATGTTTTTGTAGCGAGGAGTTCTTTATACTGGATGATGGTGCTGGCCCCACGCATAACCTTCCCAGAAGGTACACACAGCGCCTAGTCTTCCCAAATGGTCACCCGTCTGGTACTGGCCAGGCTCAACGTTGCTTAACTTTGTTGATCTGGCGAGAACCGGTATCTCAACGTGATTGTGCCGTACAATCATGTAAGGCAGGGGTCGCAAAAGTTTTCGAACAGGGTTGGGGTTGCATATCGCTGACCTTTTAGAGATACGCAAGCAAAAAAAAAAAAAAAAGAAAAAAGAAAAAGATGACATGTTTTATACCGTTTTGCTAATTAGCTTTACTTTTTTAGTGAAACTGGTTCTCCCAAACCTCAATCTCTTTAATCATTTACTGAACAAAAACAAAAACCAACACACTATTTTCGTACATTTCCATTTTAAAAACTTGTCCCTGAATATTTTTATTTCTTCCATAAGAGCTCCACGAACCGGATTAAAGATTTTGGTGGGTCGGATCTGATTCGCGGACCGTAGTTTGGATACCCATGACATAAGGGATTTTGATGAATATTAGTATAAGGATTCGAAACATAAAGCTTAATACCATTGTATCTTGATGTCAATCTCCGTAATGGGACATGAGAGTGGTGAAAACCTGTTCTGTAATTTGAATTAAATTTACAAATTCTTCTTGTTATAACTTACAGAAAAATGACGTTTAAAGTTTAAGTATTGGCAGCAGGTGTTTCGTAGGTTCCTCACCTTCGTAGGCAACTCCAGGCCACTCGTCCTGCTAGTTTTGTTTTTCCATATTTAATTTATTTTGAAGCTTTATTTGTTTACGTTTTTGAAGTTTTGATATGAGGATTGATTATTCGTATCGTTTAGAGCTTTCGGACTACTATACTCATCTTGAATGTTATTTTCATAACGTTTCGCTTGATGTAACTTCCGACCTTCTTCGAGTTTATCTGGTCGAACTCGACAGTTTATCTGTCGAACTCGGGAATCTGTACGGAACTTAAAACGAAACCATTTATTTAATTCAATTTACTATTCTACTACTTATAAATAGGGCTGTGACAACAGCATATTCTTTTCATTGTTTTGAATCTTGAGTATATATTCGTTAATATCTTATTTTTTGTTTTATATAGACATATGTGGTTCTCAGTTGATTAAGTGTGTCTGACTGTGTCGGATATATACCTGAGAGTCAAAAGAATGAAAAGAATATTCTGTTGACACAGCCCTAGTGATAAATTAAAAAAGAAACTAACGTTCATTGTTTAAGTAATGAGAGCCCTTATTTAATCCACGGGGGTAGTATGTTCTTGTTCCGTCAGACACAACTAGATAGAAGTCCTAAGTAATTTACAGATGTATTTTTGAGTGTCGTTCCCACTGAAGATTTTAACCTTCAACCTCAATAAGAGTGTAACTGAATCTCACCAAATATTTGATCTACTACTCCACAGGCCCCGAGTTCGACAAGATACACCTGAAGAAGGTCGGAGGGTATATCGATCAGAGCTTTATGAAAAGAACATTCAGTAGACGGAAGAATCCAAAGGATACGCATATTTATTTATCATTAAATTGTTCAATAATAATAACATTGAAAGCGATTGAGATGCACTTACCTCTACTGCACAGAAACCGACAACAGAGACCGTGATTGTTCTTGGCGGCCAAATGTAAAGGAGTTTTACCCTCGTTGTTGGTAGTGTCGAAGTTAGCGCCGAAGCCGGCGAGGGCAACCAGAACGTCAAAATAACCGCCCTTTGCTGCGAAATGGGCAGCTGTGTTTTTTCTCCAGTCGTGGCCATTTGGGCTACCGCCTTTTTGCAGAAGCGCCTGCACAACGACAAGGCTACCGCTATTCGATGCCGCCATGATTGGCGTGCGGTTCGTTTTCTGAAATGTACAAAACAGGATTTAAATTAACACTACATATCAACATCTCCCTTTCTGTCTGTCTGTCTGTCTGTCTCTCCCTCTCTCTCTATATATATATTGCTTATTTTTTTTCAATATAATTATCCACTGACACGTGTTTCGTCGTCTACAACACATCAGAATGGCAATATATATATATATATATATATATATATATATATATATATATATATATATATATATATTTATATATAATGTCATAATAAAAAAATGACAATTTCTGCAGAGCAATTTCTGTAGGGAATCTTAATGGCGTAGCAGAGTAAATATAAAGTAAAAAAAATAAAAACAACAACCAAAAACTTAGCCCGATCTCATTATGAATTTATTTCAATCCAATAGAGCCTTTTCAAATGAGTAAGCTGGCCGAGGTTTGCCGCCAGTTTGAGACTCCAGAGAACACCATCGATTACTATCAGTGAATGATGATGATCTGTGTGATAACTCCTAGTGAGTACAAATAATTAAGATTATTATTATTAGCATCATTAATCTCATTATTATATAGATTGTAGTAGTATGAATCTTATTAATATAAACGCATACATGTATCAATAAATAATAATAATAAATACATATAAAGAAAACATTCCTTTGTATCAAGTTAAAAGTCCTACTCTACACAAGACACACCTACGAAGCTGATATATTTTTCCTCGTCATTGACTTCAAACAAAATATAAGTAGGTATTTCTGTTGGATTCCTCACCTCGTTGCTTAGGTTTGGATTCGCTCCATGTTTTAAGAAATTCAGGCAAATGTTCTCGTTGACGATGGCAGAGTCGCAGGCCATCACTAAAGCTGTCGTCCCGTCCTTGGCGACGACATCCATCTCGGCGCCATTTTGGATTGCTAGATTGAACATGTTGGCGTGGCGCTCCGACGGAAAAAGAAGGTAAAACAGGATTCCTAAAACACAGAAAAAAAAACACATTTAATTGAATCAGAATAAAAGACCAGAAAATCAGAAAAAAAATCCGAAAATCCGAAAATCCGAAAAAGACCAGAAACAGACACAATTGAACGGAATATGAGACGTCTTCGAAAAAAAACAACAAAAACAAACAAAAACAAAACAAAAACAAATAAACAAAAAACTACTTTAGAGTAATTGTTTTCAAAATTGCTTTGATGTAAAATTTGAAAACTTATATTCCTTATATACGATGTCCAAAAATATTTTTATCGATTTTTTTTATTAACTTCTTGTAGCTTTAAAGTTTCTTTGTTCAATTATTTCCTTAGCTTTCTATTCCAGTAGCTTCTTCTCTCTAAGAACTGCCGGCGTATGAACCTCTGTTATTACTGACTGTTTTCCTCCTATCTATAATCTTTGTTTTTTCAAAACTAAGCCAAATAGACATCTCTTGTCTTTGCAATACCATACCTTACCGAACCGCTAATCCTTCTAAGCAAGTTGTACCAACTTCCACTGGAGGAGGAAGTTTCATAAAAATATCAAATTCATAATCGGTCCACAATCGCATGAATATTCCGGCCAGGGAACATGATGATGTAAGGTTTTTGCAGTTCCTGCAGGGAGGTGTCAGCGTCCTCCTACATACAGCGCCCGGTATTCTCAAATGGTCACCCATTTGGTACTGACCAGGCTCAACGTTGCTTAACTATATTGATCTAATGAGAACCAGTGTGTCAACGTGATTATGCCGTATGCAAAATACTAATAAATCACAACACATATAATATATAAAACTAAAATGAAAACAAAACCTATTATAATTAACATAAATATTATCATTATTGGCTCACATGGAGCTTTCACACAAGTCAACAAACGATCTGATTGGAAACCTGTGGTGTTCTCTGGAAGCTGAGTGACAACAAGTCTCCCCAGACGTCCAGCTCTCTCCACCTCCTTCGATAGCATTTGCAAATGAATTTGCATCATCGCAACAGCCGCTTACCATTGATTATTATTATTATTATTATTATTATTATTATTATTATTCCACTTCCTTCGATAGCATTTGCAAATGAATTTGCATCATTGCAGCAGCCGCTTACCATTTATTATTATTATTATTATTATTATTATAAAATTAAAATAAACATTAGGGATTTTAATCAAAAATAAATAATAGGTGGTATTAGTTCATTGGGTTTGTTTTACTATACACATAGATTCGAAAAAGTTGTCAAAAAACAAATATATAATAAATAAATGTCATCAAAGGCAAGACGAGTTACTTTTCTACCCAACTGGATAAGTTTTTAGTGTTTTTATTTAATGTAAAATGCTTATTCGGTTCGAAAAACGAGTATTGATGAGGGCTGCCGGCGAAAAGAAAAGACGGCCGTGATGTCTTTGAAAACTTGATAATCACTTCAAAATAATAAATAAAACAAAATGATGTTAGAAATCCACCCAATAAATGTTACAGTGATATTTATCTATAATAATATCGTGGGGTTTCCGTTCACGTCGGGTGTCCATATAATGGAAATATGTCACAGACTCCCATAAGGATATTGGAGATAAACTGTAATAAAGATTTATTCTGACACTACATTAACCAGATTACTTAGATAAATACTTTTACAGTTTTAACAAAATGGATACAATAATATCGCCGGGTCTCTATTCATGGTTAACGTCCGCAAAATGCCAAGCAACAACATAGATATTGCATCTGAAAGATGCTGCCGTGGAATTTCCACAGGTCCCGCTAGTATAGGATGAAAACTGTAGTCCGAATAATCCGAATAATACACATTTTCTATATTTGCTGATTAAAAAAAAAACCCGAACATATTTGTTTGTTTATAAATAGTCAAGTAGTGGGGTTGTATGAGGGCTGGTATGAACCCACAAGGTTGGAAATGGAGATACATATAATGCTTTTGTTTTGTTGCTAAGAGGAAACAAAGTTTTAAATGAGAGAAAGAAACTAAATCGGTTAGTGATTAGTTACCGCACTCAACGACCGCAGTGTATGTGTGTGTCCATGTGTGTGTGTGTGTGTGTTTGCATGTGTGTGTGGGGAGGGGAGGGGGTATCGTATGAGGAGTGGGTGGAAGTCACTTACCCTTCCCGTCGAGATCGACCAATTTCATGCTGGCTCCACACTGGATAAGTTTCTCCAAGCACTGGATGTGGCCATATTCGGCGGCGACCATGGCAGCTGACCGTCCTTTGAAGTCGACGACGTCGGGATGGGCCCCGAGGCTGAGCAGGAAGTCAAGCATGTCGTCGTTGTTGGAGACGACAGCAACGATCATGGCGGTCCGTCCCCTTTCCGGTTCGTTGTAGTTGACCAGGTGGACAATGCCATTGCTGATCAGTTTTTCAATCTGGGCCTTGTCATTGTTGTACACCAATTGAAGTAGTTTGCACACCTGGGTAGAAAAGGAACCAGAGAAAAAAAAAGTGATAGACATTACATTATGAGAAAGGGAGAGATAAAAATTGCTAGCTAGATAGCTAGATAGTAGAGAGAGAGAGAGAGAGAGAGAGAGAGAGAGAGAGAGGGGGGAAATTGATGGAAACTGTAAGAAATAAGATCAATTAGGTTTAAACAACTAAACGAGAGAGGGCGAGAGAAATGTGCAGAAACTTAGGAAAAAGAAAGAGAGTATGATGAAGAAGAGAGGAAGAGGGTGTAGAGGGGGAAGGAGATGAGAGGGGAGATACAGAAACTACTTGAGAGAAAAAGCAAGAAAGATTCTGTTGGTTGCTTGCTTGCTTTTGTTTTACGGCATATCAACCCTTTTCGGGTTATTTAATGCCGAATCCAAAGATTTTGAAGAAAATGTTTTTAATAGAATATATTTGTTGTTTTTACGTCGGTTTCTATTCAACCCATAGTTGGGTCCCTAACAGGTACTACCACTCCGGGTCAGAGTGGACCTGGGAGCAATGGCAATTAAAGGGTGGCTCCATACTCCCCAAAGCCCACAAGCTGGGACCTCACCACTGGATATAGTTTAAGGTCATATCCAGGACCCCCATTGAGGGACTTTTACCCTCTGCAGGGGGGGGGCAGTCGGCGTATTCTAATGCCCCACCGACAGGGCCAAAAGATTCTGTAATATATATATATATATATATATATATATATATATATATATATATATATATATATATATATATAAGCTCTATTGTTATATTCAACATACGTTGAGCTTCTAAACAAAACGGACTGGTATGCATTAAGAGTGAAATATAGTTGAAAAAAAACCCAACACATTTCACTAAAGCAGCATATATATTTATATTTTTACCAGCTAAAAACCAAATCAAATTTGCTGTCTAAAGAAAAGTGTGATAATAAAAGACGCGAGCAACAGATTTAGGTAGAAAGAATATAAAAAATAAGAAAGTGGCGCAAAGAAAGGTTGTCAGTATTTCCGACTGTTAAGTTAGCCAGTCTATAGTCTTGCGTTAGGTCGCAATAATCTCCCGCGCGGGTTTTTACAAAATAGAACGATAAAATTGTCGACTCAGAATAGACGGCATGATTCCATTTCTGTTTGATGAAAACCGGTTTTCTTCTTTTTTTTTTTTTCCAGATCATCTACTGGTTAGCCAGTTGTGTATAAATCCCAAGAGCGATAGGAGCCTTCTATTATGTCTGAAAATGGCACAATATTCAACAACCGAGATCGGAGATGCGCCGCTGTACAACTCATGCTCTCTACTGATCTAACCCCATCAAACTGCATCACTAGATTGCCACTAATAAAAGAAACTCAAGGTGATGAAAACAAGTTTTCCGGCCACGGTTATGGTCTTTGGTGTGGTTTCAAGTGAGGGCCACATCATGCCACCTCACATCTTCGAATGTATCTATGCTTTCAGAGACTTGGGTGATTAGGGTACAGTCCTGGGTCGAGGGAGAGCGGTAGAGAAAATATAAGTAGCTAATGTTATCTTGCATGTTAAGTCTAAAGCACATAAAGACCTGGCCGTCTGATTTTAGTTTTGTTTCTCTTATCACCGCACAAATAGAAGGGTTCGGCTTATAAACTCAACAGTAGGTTCTTTAATAAGACAAGGGCGCGTTCGAAATAAATGTTATTGTTTAGAGTACAATCATATCATTTTAGAATTTTATACTCAAGCAATTATATAAAATAATTTTATAAAATCAACAGTAGATTCTGTGCAGTGCAATGTACACTACAATGTATTGTAGACTAATTCACTTACAGGAAGGAATGTGAATCGTGGTGGGTTCCCGACTAGAATAGGAAATCAATCGGTGTGACTGAAAAATGGGTAACTTCACCGATTTCGATGGCAATAAAAGTATTAGAAGTGTGGAACGTTCGTTTACCCTCGTTTAATCCAAGGCAACATCGACTCTCCTTGCTAGTATATGTATAAATTAAATAAATTTGCAAAACATTTTCTTCAGAATTCATGAAAAACCCATACGAAAATTACATTACAGGCAGAATTTTCCGACGACTAGTAGTTAACCTACTAAACATACTCTTTACTTCTCAAAGTGTTTTTTGATGTCGATTAGTTGGTTGGTTGTTTTTGTTTTACGGCATATCAACCCTTTTCAGGTTATTTAATGCTGAATCCAGTGATTTTGAAGAACACTTTTTTAATAGAGTATATATATATTTTTTTAAAGTCGGTTTCTATTCAACCCATAGTTGGGACCCTAATAGGTACTACCAGTCCAGGTCAGAGTGGACCTGGAAGCAATGGCAATTAAAGGGTGGCTCCACACCCTCTTCCCTGCAACCTCTCTCCCACAGAAGAGACGTTGCGAGCCTATCCTTGTTTTATCGTTATTTCCATGGCAGGTGCTCGTCTGAACTCCAATCTCTGGTCCCCCCTGCTAATCTTTCACGGAAAACACTCGTCTAGCTGAATCCACTGTAAAAAATTTTCCCCACTCTTTATCTGTGCCTAAATCAAAACCTAAATTCCATGAACAAAGCTTCTTTCTTAGAACTGCACGCCCGTGGAACTCTGTTCCGTCTACCTGCTTCTTACCTGACTACAACCTGGATGTCTTCAAGTCCAACGTAAACAAATTCCTAATGAACCGCCCCCTTAAGTAAACACTTCAATAAATCTCCACACTAACGTACTGTACTTGCAATAACCCTTATCTCTGAGTGGCTTCCGGGCCTTGATAAGTGGTGACCACCGTGTAAAAAAAAAAACAAAACAAAAAAAACCCAAAACCCACAAGCTGGGGCCTCACCATCGGATATAGTTTAAGGTCATATCCAGGACCGATGTCGATTGGGCAAATCCACAAGACAGTATTAGTATGTATTACTAGCAGTCTGTTCGACGTTGCCTGGTAGTAGGTTACACTTAAATATATATTTTAATTTATACAGATTTCGTATTTATTATTATAGAGTCAATTTTCCATTGATTATTATATTGTACCCAATATATAGTAGTGTCCTTCCCCGCCCGGCATGACTCGATCGTAAAATACGCTTAAATATGATATTTTAATTGATGCAGATTTTGTATTCATTATTCTTAAGCCAATACTCTATTGCTTGTTATATTGTACTCAATATATAGCAGTGATTTCAAAAGATAAAATATCACTTCGGTTTCATCAGCTAGAAGCGAAACCAGAACGGATAAAAAAGCTGCAAAAGGTATAAATATAAACTTGCGCATGTGCAGAAGAGCACTTTAAGTCAACTTACGCCTGCCAAGTTAATTTTTTTTTTCAATTTTGACCCCCTTTAACAGCATTTTTTACTAGCTAAAAACTAAATCGTATTTATTCCGCAGGTATAGAACTCATTTTTTAAATTAAATTTTCACCCCAAACAAGGCACAGTGCCACTTTGATGTAGAGAGTTACTCTTTGCTGTTCACATTACATTTGAAATTCTGCATGTAAATACAGTTTGGAAAGTAGGAACATGGAAGAGTTCCAAAGTCTAGCAGTTCTGAGGAAGAAACTATTAGAGTAGAAAGCTTTCTTACATCTAGGGATCTCTACTGTGTAGGGGTGGGATTTTGCTGCTTATCGGGTCTGTCGGGGGCATTTTCATTGAAGGGGCACAAGGGCTTCTAGTTCATCGGATCATCAAGTTTATGGACTAAAAAATTGACAGAGGAGTTTGGTAGAGACCGTTCCGCACGCAGACAGACAAGGTCACTTTTATGCATGTATAGATTTGTATTATTCAGACTACTTTACTATTATTTGCACAGCGTTTCGCCCGTTGTAACTTCCGATCTTCTTCTTGTGTATCTTGTCGAAATCAGGAATCTTTCTGACGAACTCGGTGATCTATACAGAATTTCAAATAAAATCCTTTATTTAATCTGCAAGTTTACAGTAATTCGCAGTTGTATTTTGAGTATCGCCCGCACTGGGGATTGAACCTTCAAACTCTAGAAGAATATCACTTACAACTGAATTTTACCCAGTATTTTATTCGTTACGTTACGTGTCTTTGTGGACATAACATGACAGAAGAAACTTAGTTGATAAAATAAAACGTATATTTAATGTTTTACTCGTTTGGCATTATATATCAATGATGTCTGAGTCGATAATTTAAAGGCCGTGAATTATTCACGGGTCTGAAAAATCACCATCAAAGTTTCTTCACTCACTTATGCAAATTACATTTGATTAAAAGTTATTTATAAGAGTAAACAAGACTGGATGCCCGGCGTTTAGAGGTGTGGATTGATTGCTGCATCTTTCCAGATGATCGCCGTCACATTGAGTGTTCCCAATTTTGTCGTCCATGCCATCTCAGATGACTGCACCCCCGCCGCAGATTTGCACACTTTGAAGTAGATGTGACATACGAATTGTGCAATTTCCATCGGGTTGACTACCTTTGGAGGTTGAAGGGTATTCCTATGAACAATCACATGTCTTCTCAAACCAGCAGTAGACTTGCAAACTTTGCTGCATGTTAAACAGATCGTTTGGTTCGGACTAATAGGTACAAAGTTGACCTGAACAGGAGTTTTGTGCGACTTAAGGTGGTTGACGTAGCTTTTGACAAAAGCACTTGTTCACAAGTGTGGCATTTCCAGCTCTGTGTGTCATGTTACTTGAGATCTATCTTTTATCTTTATACACACATACATACATACATACATACATATATACATACATACTACTACTACTACTAGTAATTTCATGTCTTTGTTCACCAGACGAGTCCAAAATTTGTAGAGAAATATTCTTGTCCACAATACTAAACTTGGCCTTTTGACTAAAAACAAAGTGTAGTATCTGCTATGATACTACACTTCACCTTTTCTGTCCTCAGTCAATGGACGAGAAATCCTTCATGACTGAGGCAATTTTCACTTTTGTTCCTATCCAAGTGCTCTGTTTTGGGGAGTTGGATTTTCCCCACAATCATAACCGACCTTGTGTCTAACTCTGCCTTCGTGAGGAGGCAAGGAAATAGGAATACTAAACGAAGTTTAATCTCGCCGTGAACTTAACAATTATTTTATGTCGGCGCCGTTTAATAGCGTCCACTGACGGACAGTGTGGATGAGCGCAATTGAATGCAATTAAAAACGAAGATGAAAAGAAAAAAAAATGGTATAAAAATTAATGATGGTGGAAGAGAGGGTAGGAATCGATTCGCTCTTCAACCGAAGGAGGTTTGTTTAGTGTGGCTGTCATTTATGGCTATTATTATTTAAACAGTTTTGTTTTTAGAACGTTTTAATTTGCGTGTAAATCGACGAAGGAAAGATGGTGGTCGCCAAGAAGCGCTTAATGAGAAACACGACTCATTCGAAGGTGTAAAGGTTGATTTGTTTCAAAATAATACACGAAGCAGAGAAGCAATCTTTCAATTTGTATAATAGCTAATGTCACATTCGGTAAACATTCGCCGGGCTCCATATTTTGTGGTACGGAAAAATAACAAACGTCGCAGCAATGATCGACTAATTAAAAAAAAGTGTGTGTGTGTGTGTGGGGGTACTGAGAATTGAAAATATCTTTAGTTTGTATCCGGCCACTCAAAAGATATATTTTTGTTTGAAATAAAATAAGCACGTCTTTAAACGAGGAATCATATCAAAACTGACCTATTTGAGAAAAGTAAGTATTAATACAGGTTGGAACGATAAAATTGTCGTCCTAAAGGAAACACCATTACAGCTTTATTCTTAAACTTTTATTGCAAAATAAATCAACTCATGTAACTTGATTATGTAGTCGACCTGACATCTATTCAATATAGCCGCCTTCAGCCACAATCACCGCCTCAATACGAGTCCGGAACTGGGAGCATGGCTTTTTCCACAAGCGCCGGCGGGAGCTCGGATAATACTCGGCGCATGGCAGCGATCAGGCTTACTTTGGTGTTGTGGGAGGTCATGCTGGTGATGTTCTCGACGTATGACCAAACGAATTAGTTCAGCGAGTTCAAGTCGGGGGCTGAGGAGGGCCAGTGAGAAGAGGTTACAAAGTCGTGGCACCCCTTCAAAAGTCAAGCCTGGGTCTCTTTGGACTTGTAGGCCGGCGCCGAGTCCTGCTGCCACACCCAGGGTCTACTAGTGGCCACCTGATTGCACCAGGAAATCACCACACTCTTTAACACATCCAGATACACTTTGATGTTGACTTTCAAACCGATTTCGAAGATGTGAGGTGGCATGATGTGGACCTCACTTGAAACCACACCGAAGATTATAACCGTGGCCGGGAACTTTGTTTTCATCACCCTGGGAACGACCTTGTTATCCGGATTTGTATTTTGAGAGTGTTGGCAATGGTCCTGTTGTCATAACTTGGATCGATAGAGAGCATCAGTTGTACAGCAGCGCATCTCCGATTTTGTCACTTTCAGACATGATAGAAGGTTCCTATCGCTCTAAGGATTGGCACACAACTGGTCAACTAGTAGTTAAAAAAGAAAACCGGTTTTCATCAAACGAAAATGGAATAATGTCGTCTGTTCTTTTAACGTTCCATCCTGTAGATGAGCCCAGATAAACTCCGGTTGCAAAGGATACTTAGAAGCTGTTATCGTCAGTGAGTATCTCGAGTATTTAGCTTCTGGTGATCGAATAGTGACGACTAACAAAGGTCAGCATCTAATATTTCCGGTAAGGGTTGAAGAGATTGGAGGACATGAGAAGCGGTTTCGGGCAGAACCAACTTTCCGGGGATCAAGCGGTCAGTTTGAGTTGGAGGTTCGAAGAGGCGATTAGTTCTTTTTTTCTGAGGCTTAGCGGTTAGAGGTGGGCTCTTGGAGCTCTTAGCTAAAGCATTGTGTTGATGGGATTTATATTTCCCTTGGTCAGGAAAAAATCTCACTTTGCAAGTTCGCTGTCCGACCTAAGAAAACGAGTATCATTTTAACCTCCCAAAGAAAATAAACATCTGTTAATTGTTTTTTTGTAAAGCTAGAATTGTGTTTTTTGTTTACAGAAATTAATACTTTTGTTGTAGAATCAATAGAATCTAACAAAAATCTTGGACAGCACAACGAGTGAGACGGTCACAGATATGTCCTTATTGTTAAACGAGTCAGACTTTTGCACAGAGCACACCATGAGCAAGTATTAGGATTGTCTAATCTCTATCAAGTTCTCTTTTTTGTTTTGGTTACAACTATTCGTAAACTAGCAACATTATAGGTTTTTACCCTATAGACAAAGAGCATCATGGCTCAGCGGTTACATACGAAATCAAGGTAGATTTCGTCAGAACATAAACAAATGAAACAGAAAAACATCCCCATTTTCACGTTATTGATCTGTGGTTCCACACCTAGCAAGTCTATTCATTAGGAAGCTGTCAACCTATAGAGCCAATATACTAACGTGCATCTTTTTAAAGTGTAAAACTGTGTTGTTTTTGCGCTTTCGATTGGCTGAAATAAACATTTCTGCATTAAGATTCTAATCCAATTAAAAGTTGATCCATCAATCCGGCGCGACCGCAGCCGGAATTAAACTCATTACACGAGTTTGTAGTGCAATTCAAATATTGTCGGTAGCTGAATACTTGATGCTTCGCCAGGTCTATCAAGGGTAGTTTTTTTTATCGTGACGCCATCACTAGACAGGATGCCTTCCACGGCTTAAGGGAATCCCATCTACCTTCGAGAGAAGGATAGACTGCACCAGTTTCTCAGCCTGGTATTTTACCTTGCGGTACATACAGCGCCTCGCCTTCCAAAATGGTCACTCATCTGGCACTGGCCAGGCCCAACGTTGCTTAACTTCGGTGATCTGGCGAGAACCGGTGTGTCAACGTGATTGTATGTATATAAGTTGATATTATTACACAAATGTTAATTTTTCTGCAGCTGATTTTTGTTTTTTGTTTGTGTTTGCCTAGTCGGATAGAGCTAAAAAAAAACCGTGTCCCACAATTGTCAAGTCTTCGTTGGAAGCAGTATTCTTTAACCTGCAGAATTGAAGACGTTTACGCCCGACACCGTGAACAGATTAAAAAGTTACTATATCTAACTTAAGCATAACATTAAAAAATTATTATTTCCAACTTAAGCATAACATGCAAAATATTACTATTTCTAACTTAAGCATAACATGCAAAAAATTACTATTTCCAACTTAAGTATTACAGACTATAAATTAGTATTACTTACTTAAGTATAACAGACTAAAAAATTACTATTTCTAACTTAAGTATTACAGACTATAAAGTAGTATTTCTAACTTAAGTATTACAGACTATAAAGTAGTATTTCTAACTTAAGTATTACAGACTATAAATTAGTAATACTTAAGTATTACAGACAATAAAATACTGCTACTAAGTTAAGTACAACAGACTGTAGAAACACTGTTACTAAGTTAAGTATAACATATTATAATTTACTATTTCTAACTTAATAACAGATTATCAAATTATTATCACTTAAGTACAACAGACTTAAATATACTCTTTCTAACTTAAGAATAGTAGTGATTGCATGCGAAGCCTGGGAAGGTTTAGAATTGATTTGTGGCGCTGCGCTTGACACATCTTCACTTGTCACACACATGGGCAGGGACGATCAGAGGACGTTATTTCCATGGCAAATGCTCGTCTGAGCTCCATTCTCTGGTGCCCCCCGCCAATCTTTCACGAAAAACACCCGACTATCTAAAACCACTGTCAATAATTTTCCCCACTCTTTATCCGTGCCTAAATCAAAACGTAGATTCCATGAACAAAGCTTTTTTCTCAGAACTGCACGGCTGTGGAACTCTCTGCCGCTTGCCTGTTTCGACCCGCCCCCCCCCCCCCTAATTCAACTTGGAGGTCTTCAAGTCCAACACAAACAAATTCCTGATGAACCTCCCCCTTAAGTAATGACACCTATCAAATCCCCAATACTAACTATTTCTACGATACTATTCCACTGATTAGTGTACACACAATAACCCTTATCCCCGAGTTGCTCCTGGGCCTTGATAAGTGGTGACCCCCCATGTAAAAAAAAAAGGACGACGTGTCCTGATATTGACTCTCCCTGTTAGCCGGGTTGCTTTAACAATGCCAACTTGCCATGGGATAGGAAAGGTTGCACTTTAAGGGGTGCTACTGCTGACTGACTTGAAAACAGGAAAAAAAAAAAGAAAACATATTGGTTTTATCGGTGCGCGGTTATTGACAGGCAATTAACAATTGAGTAGCGAATTTGTTCTGCTGAAACAGAAAGTAAAACAGTTTTCCTCACCACAAACAGCAAACACGAACAAACAAGGGTAAAAAAGAAAATCGATTTACTCTTCCTGTGATAAATACATTATAAATAATTGATTCACGTTCAGCTGAGCCGTTTCATTTTCACAGCAAACATTAAACGGCCATAAATCTATTTCTCCTCGTGAAACCAACGACTGGTATTGACGTGATTTTCTTGATGTGGAAGTGAGTGAAGGCTCTAGGAAAACTAATCAATCATTAATTAAGTCAATTGAGATCTGGCTTTAGCTATGCGTTTTTCTTTTTACATGGATGCAAACGGCACAATCGCGTTGATGCACCGGTTCTTGTTAGATCACCAAAGTTAAGGCACATCGAGCCTGGCCTGGACCAGATCGTTAACTATTTGGGGTTTTATGTAGGAGGATGTTGACGCGTCCAGCAACTCCTGTATCCCATCTGGCTTCCGGTTCTATCGACCTTGTACTTCCGCAGGAGGTATTTAGTTCACTCCCACTGCAAGAACTGTGACACTAGGGACCGAAAGTGGGATTGAGAAGTCAGCGACCCTGGGGAAGTGCATTCTGGCCTGCAAAAAGTACTTACGTAGCCCCGTCAGTATACCTGGGTATAGTCGCCTCAGGCGATTAGCAATAAACTAACACCTTCTTAATGAGAGAAGGTAAGGCCTATGAGGGCGGACATTATAGAACTGCACAGAGCATTGCAATTAAGAGGGATCAGATCACTACCAGAATGGTTTAATTTTGGATGTTGAGGGCCGCAGATAAAAACCCGACGGGCCATCCGCTGAATCATACCTGTTGGGAGGAGAGCGTGATGCTGACTCTGCGCAAACCAATTTCTCTGTAAACAAATTCCCAGCTGGTGTCATTCATCATCCCGAGGATGATCAGATAATCTTTGTCATTGCGAGGGGCGAGCATTCATCTTTGATTTTTACAAAGAGATCAAATGAAACGCTTGCACCCCCCCCAAAAAAAACAAAAAACAAACAAACAAAAAAAACAAAAAAACAAAAGACAAAAAACACAGAGTCGCAAATCAAAGTGTAGTATCTGGGCTGTATTTTAACACACCTTTCTTTATATCTTCTACCAATTCGTAAGCATGCTTAAGAGAAAGGGAACTGTTATTTTTTTTCAATAACTCGAGCCGTAACCTTCGTTAGGAAGGTCTGTACACTAAGTCATCACATCGATTCTCGTTAAATCATCAAACTTATAACATGTAGGAGAGAAGACCGAATGTACACAAATCTAAGACAATGGCAGAATCGTTAGAAAAATGACCTTCACGCCGTAGTGGGGCCGTAAATGGAAGGTAACATTTAATGCTAGTAAGACTAAGCTGCTCTCCTTTTAACAATTACAAGACTCCTCTCTAACCGCCGATGATGTCTCTGTTTAGCCCCGAAATACAAATGATACCCCCTGTAGGGGCAGCTGCGCTTGTAATTGTGAGGCATACGCTGCACAATCTCCAACCACTGTTAAGGAATAGAGAGAGGGAGATAGAAAGAGAGAGAGAGAGAGGGAGAGAGAGAGAGAGAGAGAGAGAGAGAGAGAGAGAGAGAGAGAGGGGAGAGGTGAGTTATAGTGTAGACACGTTGGCCGGAAGTAAAAGATCTGCTGATTTGATTGCATGTGAGTCATGTGATCAGGTTAGCTGAATCGTGGAGAATTGAGTTGGACTCAGAAGACAACGGACGGCTTCCCGTTGTCTCCTCCTCCTCACGGGGGGGGGACGAACGCTGACGTGTGTAGAAGAAGAACCCACACAGGCCGATTTCACTTCCACCTTCTGCAGGACAACTGGAGAAAGTGAAATAAAAACTATAGAACTAATTCCTTGTCTTGGAGTGATTAAATCTTCATCCAAAAACAGGTATCAAGTCTCCCTCCAGGATGAGAAATTTCCAGATGGTCCAACATCGAAGAAGCAGAGGTAGGTTCTGAAAATACATGTCACTCACACGCGATTCCCTTTATGATAATCAAATACACAACCTTTATATTAGAGACAATATAACACCACATCTCTCCTGAATCGGCACTGTGGCAAGAAGAAGACCAGGACGACTGGAAACAATGCCGAAATAAGCGGAGAGTGGAAGTCCCAAACGGTCACCTATTTAGCACTGACCAGGTTCAATGTTGCTTAACGTCGGTGATCCAGCGGGAACCGGTGTGCCAACCGCCGATATCCATGACAAATAACACCCTACCTAAAAATTCTTCCTTCAAACTCCTCGGCTTTACATTCACAGGCAATATGAACTGAAACAAATACATTGATGACATTGTGATGGCTGCTGCAAAGAAGGTGGGTGTTCCTTCTATCGTGCTAGAAGACTACTCCCACCTGAGAGTATCCTGTACCTCTACAAAGCAACCATTTGCCCATGCATGGAGTATTGTTGCCACATCTGGATTAGTGCATCTACCACTAGTCTCTCCCTCTTGGACAGAGTCCCCAAAAGAGTCTTCAATCTAATATGTCCCATTTTGTCAACTAAGCTCCAACCTCTGTCCCATCGCTGCAATGTTCCATCTATGTGCCTGTTTTACAAGTATTTTAGTGGAATGTGCCCTGATGAACTCGTTGCACTTGTGCCTCGTCGACGTACATATATCCAACAAAGTCGCTTAGCAACAAAATCTTATCCCTTCACTGTTGAGTCCCTAAATGTCAGAAAGTTTTCTACTCAAATAGTTCTTCCTTCGAACAGCTAGACTTTGGAATTCCCTTTCTGCTACCTGTTTCTCTGGCTGTACTGATATGCAGAAGTTTAAATGTAACGTAAACATACATTCTGTTAATCTTTTCTTAGGCATGGTCCCAAGTAGCCCCTTTCGTCAAAGTGCAAAGTGGCGATATACCTTGTTGGGAGTAAACGTGCGTAAAAAAAAAGCAAAAAAAAAAAAAAAAAAGCAAAAAAAAAAAAAAAAAGCAAAAAAAAAAAAAAAAAAGCAAAAAAAAAAAAAAAAAAAAAGCAAAAAAAAAAAAAAAAAAAAAAGCGACACACTGATTCTCGTTAGATTATTGAAGTTAAGCGGCTTGAAGGTTGACCGATATCCGATGGGTGACAATTAGTAAATGCTAGGCGTTGTATGTCATCTTTTCATAATCGAGATATACATGCGGCTGATATTGCCTGTAAACTTTCTCCTTCGGAGGAAACCGCCATGGCCTTACGAATGCTAATTCCACACCACATATAAACCGGCTCATTTTTAAAATTTTATATAGAGATATAATGCAACTTAATTTTAAACGGTAGAAAATTATTTTTACTTACCTGTGCAATTTCCAACGCTGTTTTTGCCGCCGGCATTTTATTTTCTTCTTTTTTTTTTTTAAAGAATTTTATAAATCTGAGAAGACTAAGAATTATTTTCTATCCACCACAATCAACGGTTCGGCAAAATCTATCATCCTCTTACTCGAAATATTTTCCGCTAAATAATAATAATAATAATAATAATAATAATAATAATAATAATAATAATAATAATAATAATAATAATAATAATAATAATAATAATTAATCACGTGTTATTTAGCTTGGCCGTGTAATTTCCGTTATCGAAAGAAAAAGATATTATCCAAAATATTTCATATAAAATAGCAATACTACTGGTGTGATGACACGCGCGTCTTCCATGAATTTGTCCATATTTTGCTCTAAATCATTTATTTCTCATTTTGTGTCGATTATTTTCAACTTTGAATTTA
>NC_136517.1:23520862-23600862 GCF_053919585.1 Euprymna scolopes
CATAATTGAGGTCAGTGTACCCGATGATACAGGGCTTAACAGAGCTGAGAGGGAAAAGATAGCAAAGTATCAAGGACTTATGTATGATATGAAACGAAATTGGAAATTAAAAGACGTTTCAATTATACCAGTCATTATAGGAGCAACTGGGCTTATGAAAAAGAACTTTAAAAAGTACATAGAAAGCATACCCGGTGAACCAAGTGCAAGTGATATACAAACGATTGCACTGAAAGGGACGGCTAGAATCCTGAAAAGATCTCTTGGTTGGACTCACTAAAATAGGGGTAAATGTCAGACATCTGGTTGGATGTCCCACCTCTTAGAAGAAAAAGTTTAAGAAAAATGAAAAAAAAAGAGGACAACAAGAAAAATGAAGACTTCAATTATGAAGTACAACAAGACTCATTTTATGCACGTGTTACATTTAACTCGATGTTTGTCTTCTTTCTGAACGTACATTTCGAATGGATTGACTGGTTCTGTCTTGCTATACATTTTACACCATCATCTATATCTATAAAAGTGAGAATGTGTGTCTTAGGACACTTCTCAACCTATATACTCAGCGAATTTTTTAATCTACAGACTTGGAATTTAGTATGTAGGGTATTCAGACATATGGACGACTTTTTAATCTTTTTTCATCCGAATAAAAGGATGCTAAGCGGTGAAAATTGAAAAATTGGTACGTCGAGGCCGTCGGATTTTTATATGTTTGCTAACTGTTTCACGATTGCGCATGCGCTAATCATTCATATTATGTTAAGAATGAAAAGGTTTGAAAACACGTTTTTGAAATCGTGTTCAATTGGGTTAATTGTTATCGTACTTGACTGACTGTTTTCAGGTTTTAATTTCGATCTCAGCGGGAGTTTTTTTTTTTAAGAAGTGAACTGTTTAGAAAAAAAAAAAACATAATACTTGCATGCTCATTTCTCAGTTTCTTTCCGTTTTTACGTAATTTTTTTTAAAGGAATGTAACGTTACGCTTATACCGGGCAATTCAGGGTACATCAACTTGTATTGCTATAATTTCGTGTCAGCCATGAATATAAAAATGAATATAAGTGTGTTAATTTATATCATTCTCGATTGTTATCGCCTGTATTAAGGATAGAACTTTCAACCTTCGAGAGACTATTACTTAGAAAGCATCGCCAATTGAGCGCTTCACTAGCAGTTTAATTATTCCGCCATTAAAAATAAATTAAAATTTTTTACAATTATACTAACCATCTTTCGAAGCTTATTACCACTTGGAAAATGTATTTTAAACCCAACTTTTTTTTCAATATAACGAGCAAAGACAAAATTTGTAAAATATAAAGGATTGAATGGAAAAATATGCAATAATTAAAAAAAAAAGGTTCTATAAAAAAACATTTCAAGAAATTAAACGAATTTTAAATTAGTCAGAATTTCAAAATATATATAAATTCGAAAAAATTACTAACCCATCAAAAAATTATAGTCAATGTGTAGTTCCATTCTTCATTTTCAATAACTTGTAAGTAAATATACTTGGTAATCCATGTATGCCCAAGTAAATTAATTTTTGAGGATACACGTCAAAAATAGCGCCATATGCAAACGTGTGTTAAATTAAAAATAAAACAGAGTTGTCTAACTTTGTTGTCTTTCAGTATATGGAGACCCAGAAGAGTTAAATTTATATAATTTATATATATTGTTATAATTTATTTTAAAAAGTGAAAACTACACATTGGACAATTACTGGCACATTCCTGGCACGTATGGATCACCGTATCCTAAAAAGGGTAACATTTCACTTCCCAATCGAATTTTTGTTTATATTTATGGCACTAAAACATCAGGACTAATCGTCCGAATTTGTTTTTTCTTTTAAACAATTACATAAATTTTTAATTTAAAACATAATATCTATTTTTCCCCAGAATGTATTTTTTTCATTTGAAAAAAAACAAAACAAAAAAAAACCCAAACAAAAAACATTCAAATAAAAAGAATTTTTTTATGCAGTTGCTCCATTTTTACGTGACCATATTTTCCAAATGTAACCTTCACATTCTAAAAAAAAAATAAATAAATAAAAATCTGAATAGTTTTTGTAAAGGAAAGGTTTTAGATTTTTTTACATTACGGGTAATTTGCAAAAGAAAAAAAACCGTTATCACTTAAAAAAAAATTAGATTATTTTATTTATTTACCTTTTATCTTTAATTTGTGACATATAAAAAGTCTTTACATAAATTATTTTAATTTTAGTAGACATTTCAAAATGGGGAGGGGGTAAATTAAAAATATATATATATAATATAATTTCCAATTTATTGGAAAGAGGATAAAATTTCACATTATATATGAAAATATCGTAAAAATTGAACCAATAGAGAAGTTTTGATAAATTTTTAAATTGAAGAAAAAAAATTGAAAAATTTTAAAGTCTTAAAGTATTTTATTACGTAGAAAAAGTGAAAGTGCGAGCCCACATATTTTGTTTTAGAACAAAAAAAAAAAAATTCTACAATTAAAAAAAAATATTTGATGGTTTATTTTTGAAGTATGTTCAACACAGAAAATTAAAAAAAAACACTTAAAAAAAGAAAATTACGTGTTTTGTACATTTTATTCGCAATTTTGTGTTAAGGGTATCCAAAAATAATGAAACTGCTAGCGCTTCACATACCTTGGAAGTGATGCTTCATACCTTTGAAGTGATGCTTCATACCTTGGAAGTGATGCTTCATACCTTGGAAGTGTTATCTCCAATGATGTTTTAATTGTCAAGGGCAACCGTCTGGTGAAGGGTAGCAGATCATTTGGTCGCGTTCAGAAATGTGTGTGGAAGAATAACTCACTGCGCCTCACAACAAAGATTGAAGTCTACAAAACAGTAGTTGCCACTGCTCTCCTTTATGTACCAGAGGTCTGGGTTCTCTGCCAGAAAGAGGTGCAGCTTCTGGAGCGTTTACACCAAGTATACCTTCGTTCCATAATGGACATCAAGTGGTAGGACTACGTCACTAACAATGATGTCCTGGAATAAGTGAATATCAGCAGTATTGAGGTCACACTTCTAACCAGACAACTTCGCTGGGCGGGATATCTGTCTTGAATGGATGACACCAGAAGTCGTTTCGTATGGCAAATTATTCTAGGGCAAACAGGACAGAGGCACTCCGAATAAGCGCTATGAGGATCAGCTGAAGCGACATCACAGAGAAAGACTAGGAAGTCAGGGCTAAAGAAAGCGACAGTTGGAGGGCTTTGTCAAAGCGAGGCATTGCGGCTTTCAAGATCAATAGTAAAAAGGCCACAGAGAACAAACGTAGAAGGAAAGTGTCATCTGGCCAGGGCATCTCTTTCTAGGGATTCCCATGACTTGAGTGTCGCAAAGTGTGCATATCGAGGATCAGTCAGCATAGTCACCAGAGGGCATAATGCCAAGAACAACCTTCGCATTAATTCTCGGATCCGAAGAATCACCCAGAAAAGAGAAAAGGGGATTATAATTGCCTGCTGTAATGATAGAACCTTCAACCTCCGGCGACTGTTATCTAGAAATGCTTATTAACCAACTCCTTTAAGTATTAAATAAGAGATTTTGATATTTTTCCATGCTACCAGCTATGCAAAGAAATGGTATGATATAATATTTAATTCAAGAAACAACGACCACCAAAAAGATAAGCCGACCACATAAGAGTTGAGACTAGTATGCGGTTCTTGATAACTGAAACAGTGGCTCAAGTCAGTGATAAATGACAGAATTTTTTTATTCAAGCATGTAGCTCGGCAGAGTATGTAATAAGTCAAGTTTTACACGTCTTAGCTAATCAGTAGAAATGCTGAGAAAAAAACAATGAACTCTTTTCTATTTCTGGAGTAAGGTTATTGAAGAGTTTAATAAGGGGGAATAACTTAAAATGGACTATTCCAAAAGTGACATTTGTAAATGCAAGTATGATATAACTCATATTTTTTTTAAGGTAATATAAAATAAAACTGTTGTCACAATGAACGTAGATTATAAAGGAGTAGCCATGCGAATCATTGGACTATTTAAAAAAAAAAAAAAATTCCATACTCGTAGCGGGGTCATTATAAAGAAACACTAAACGATATTTGAAATTTAAAGCCAAACAAAATGTTTGTTTGCTGTTGATTTTGAGCTGATATTTTAAATCTGTGTCAAAATTAAAACAAAAAACAAACTTGTCTTAACTGGTTTAGACATTTAATACAAATGACTCACCCTCATCGAACGAGTGGGGGGGGACTCTGTTCAATATTTGCTTTTCTGTATTGAGACGTGACACTCACAACAAAATAATTCGATCAATTTCAAAAGTAATCATTTGAACAAACTTCATTAAATCAAGCCAAGTCAATAAACAATATTTTCATAATGGCTGTGGATTTTTTTTTTATTATTATTTTGGTTGTTTGACTCTTTTTGTTTCACGTTCATTTTATCCACGCTTTAGAGGGGTGGCGGTAGTCTAATGGTTAACGATACGAACCGAATAACAGAGTGTTAAAAGGTTTGAATCCAGCTCGTTCCACAAAAATGACTTTAACTTAGGATGTTGGCAACCTTCACGTGGTCTCTCTGGTAATCACCTATGTCTTTCTAGAAAGAATTCTGGCTAGAAAACTATCACTGAAACCAATGTCAGCAATAGGATCTTCTGATTCCTATGATATGATGATCCATATTTTTATCACACCTCTTTCGGTAGCTCTTCACATAAACTACAATAAAGAGCAATGTACATTATATATATATATATATATATATATATATATATATATATATATATATATATATACTAACCTTTATTTTTATCTACTTGGCGTTACGTACTACGACTGTTGTTATCCGTACATTCACGGCATAATCACGTTTGGCACATTGGTTCCCGTCACCAAAGTTAATCAACGATGACCCTGGCCAGTACTGGATGGGTGACCATTTGGGATTTCCAGGTGCTGTATGTGCTCTGCTTATTTCGGCATTGTTTCCAGTCGTCCTGGACTTCTCCTTTCCACTGGACTCAAGCAGTGCCGATTCAGGAGAGGTGTTAGGGTTAGAGATTGCGCAACTCTTGCCACAGAACTACATGTGCAGCTGCCCCGGAAGCATCATTATTCGTAGATTCTGTTTTGCTTCAATACAGAATACCTTTTCTAACTCATATCCTTGTCCGTGTTTTTTCGAAGTGACCCTTCTAGGTCACAAAAATTAATATTAGCAATTATTTTTTTTAATACCCATTGACGCCAGTGTTTAATACTTACACAATAATCGGTATAGGAAGCGATAATTAGTGCTGGTGGAGAAATTCGAACCCATCAACAGTCACCATTGACTTCGCAGACTAGTATTCTATCTCAAAGCGACCGGAAATTAACCAAAGAATTGAGGGAAATTAAATGCCTATAAATTGCCAAATCGACGGGCATAAATAGTAAACAGTCAGAGAGTGTTCAACAACCGGAAGTCTTAATGTGGTATTTGCCATAATGTTGACAGCTTTTTTTTAAATCTCCTAAAGAAGGCTCAACTTTAATTTCTTAAAGGGTCTTTATAACTGTAATATTTAAAAATAAATATGGACATTTAATTTTATATATACGGACACTAGTATTTCATGCTTACGCAATCATCAATGTAGGAAGTGCTAATTAATGCTGGTCGGGAGATTTGAGTATTTTATAAAGTTTTAAGATAGGTGAGTTAATATAGTCATAGCCTCATTTTGAAAATTTGAATATTTCAGATTTGCATTAAATTTAACACATATTCATTAGACACCAATTAATGTCCCACACTTCCAATACTATTTATCGTCATCGAAATCGGTAAAATCGTCCACTTTTCAATCAAATCGATTGATTGCCTGTTCTAGTAAAGGACCAACCACAGTACACTGGGAGGAAGCTTCACATACCTTCCTGCAATGACTTAGTTCAAAATACATTATAGTCTACATTGCACTGTAAAAACCTGTTAATTTTATAAAATTACTTTTAAATACAGAACCCCGGGATACGGCATTAAAAATTCAGAACAAAAGACAGTAGAGTAATACACATGTATATTATCAAATAATATTAGAAATAAAACCGTAAGGCGGGGCAAATACCGTAACCAGGGGACAAACACATTCTACATCGTAACCTAGGGCTATCGTATCCCGGGGTCCTACTGTAATTGCTTGAAAAAGTAAAGCATTATTGTCCAGTTGTGCTCTACACAGAAACGTTAATTTAAAATGCGCTCCTAACTTATCAAAGAACCTACTTTTGATTTTATACATTGGGCCCACTCTGCTTGTGAGGTGATAAAACTTTTCAAATGCTCTAGCGATGTTAGGCTATATAAGAGTGTTAACTTTAGCCAAAATCGGACTGTTCCTTCTTTAATATTATTTTTTCAATTATCGATTTTTGATACTTATCGGAGGCATTCCTATACAAAACCTATCTAAAAACACTCCCAAACACATAAAGTACATCTGTGGGAAATTTACAAAAAAATTGTTTAGGAGTTCATAGGGAACGAACTGACACACACACACATAGGCAGACAATGTTCTTTTTATATATAAGTAGAGATATCATAAAAGAATATGTATGTGCATATATTTATTTCAGTATTTACTTCAACAGTTGGTTGGTTGTTTTCGTTTTACGGCATATCAACCCTTTTCAGGTTATTTAATGCCGAATCCGGCGATTTTGAAGACTAATTTTTTAATGGAATATATTTGTTTTTTCAAGTCGGTTTCTACCCATAGTTGTGACGTTAATAGATACTACCTCCGAGTCAGAGTGGACCCGGGAGCAATGGCAATTAAAGGGTGACTCCACACTCCTCAAAGCTCGCAAGCTGGGACCTCACCATCGGATATAGTTTAAGGTCATATCCAGGACCACTTACTTCCACAGTGTTCAATATATGAATAGAGATTAATAATAGTATAGATATACGGCCTTCCTACGACGATTAGATGCAACACAAGGTCACTTTAATATGGAGAATATCCAGCTATACAAAAAGGACTCTAGATGGAACAAAAATTTTGAAAAATTCCCAGTCGCGAAGGATTTCTCCTCCTCTGAGTGAGGTCGATCTCATTGCCGAAGATCAGACAGCTTGCTTATAATAGTTATAAGTACATGTAGTCAGATAAAGGGACATTAAATAGGAGGAATTATGGAGAGGATCTGTTGGTCTAGCTTCCATTTGTTGCTTTTGTATCTTTCCACCTTGATCGCTGGATGGTGTCACAAATGGCGAATGACGTATATAAAGAATTAATAATACAAGTATTTTCTTATAAATAGATGACGTCACTAAATTAAGTTTATTTTTCTTTTTGTTCAAAAGCAGCCAAAAACTGTCATCTAATTTTTATGAGGTCATTAATTTACTTTTGTGGAAAAAAACCCCCCAAACAATTATTAAACGATGTGAAAGTCAAGAAATTATATATTTAATAATATATATAATGGATCACGGATGGTCTAGTACAGTCCCCCTTTCCTTGGGGTTAAGCACTGTCGTAAATTTATTTTCACCTGCTGCTTATTTTAGCGATTAAGCGAAGCCCGCTGTCTGTTTACAAACAAACTATCAGTTCGAGCACTGTTAAGCGTTAGACAGATGTTTATCTAATAGACATCTGATGAATCATTTAGGAGTACCGATTCTTAGTCCAGTGGTTAGAGCTGCCGACTGTCAACGCGATGGTTGTAAGCGCGATCTACAGTTATGGAAAGGTGCTAGTCTAGCCGCACTGATGAGTTGTGATACAACGAAACAGTACTGTATATGGATGGCTGTATGTATGAATAATACTGGTCGCAGTTCGATATACATATCAATATATATATATGTATATATATATATATATATATTGATATATATATATGTCAATATATATATATATATATCAATATATATATATCAATATATATATATATATTGATATATATATCAATATATATATATATCAATATATATCAATATATATATATATCAATATATATATATATCAATATATATATAGATCAATATATATATATAGATCAATATATATATCAATATATATATCAATATATATATCAATATATATATATATATATATATATATATATATATATATATATATATATATATATATATATATATATATATATATATACCTTTTGGTGAAATTGGAAAAGAAATTGTCTTCCCAATCTGATTAAGCCGTTTATGATGGCTGTATAAGGTTTTAACTTTAGTCAAAATCGCCTGTTGCTTCTTTCATCAGATTTTTTTCGATTATCGATTATCGATACTTATCGAAGACATTCTGATACAAAACCTATGTAACACCATTGCCAGGCACATAAGGCACTTTCATGTGAAATTTTATAAAAATCGGCACACACACACACACACACACACACACACACACACACACACACACACACACACACACACACACACACACAAAGTTCCTCTTATCTATGCAGTAAATAGTAGAGATTGAGATCATAAAAATTATGCTTAACTATTCCTTGGTTTTGGGATTGAGTTACAATTAACTCAATCATTCACCCCCCTCTTATATTTCTAAATTAATAAATACGAAAGTTTTTTTCTTCTATTTATCATACATATATTACTACCTAAATTGGTTTCTCTTATTCAAATCAATAATGGAACATATAAGTTTTTTTAAATATTGTGCTTATGCACTTATATCACCGTGCTATTTAAAAAAAATATTATTTTCAAATTAAATTCAAGTTTTACGATATTTTTTTTATATTAAATTGTTAGGTGAACGTACAGAATAATTACAAAACACCCTCACCCTCCTTACGGTAAGAATGGCTTTCTAAATAATAACGCTATTATTTCAGCACGGTAAGATAAGTGCATAAGTACGAAAAACACTGAAATATTGATTTTATTATTGAAAATAAGAACATTATTCGATGCTAGTGCAGTAGTGCACTTACTGATCCGCGCTATTTTTTAAAATCATATTTCCAAGTTTAATTAAAGTTTTATATGTTTTTTTTTTTATTCAATTGTAGGGTTAAAGTATAGAATAGGTACAAAACATCCTCCCCTCCACATGTTAAGAATGGCTTTTTAAATAATAACGTTATTATTTCAGCACGGATCAATAAGTGCACTAGTACCCATTATTCATACCGTCAGTTTCAAATCCAAACAAAGGGAACCTATAAATGATCTCCTATGCCGGGCTCTCACCAGCCTCTTCCAGTGAGACACATAGGCTCATCCGAATCATACCTGAATGAAACGCGGAAGCTAAATCTGTAGCTTACAGATAATATTATCTAGCTATTAATTATTATATAGCTATTAATTATTATCTAGCTATTAATTATTATCTAGCTATTAATTATTATCTAGCTATTAATTATTATATAGCTATTAATTATTATCTAGCTATTAATTATTATATAGCTATTAATTATTATCTAGCTATTAATTATTATCTAGCTATTAATTATTATCTAGCTATTAATTATTATCTAGCTATTAATTATTATATAGCTATTAATTATTATCTAGCTATTAATTATTATCTAGCTATTAATTATTATCTAGCTATTAATTATTATATAGCTATTAATTATTATCTAGCTATTAATTATTATCTAGCTATTAATTATTATATAGCTATTAATTATTATCTAGCTATTAATTATTATCTAGCTATTAATTATTATCTAGCTATTAATTATTATCTAGCTATTAATAATTATATAGCTATTAATTATTATCTAGCTATTAATTATTATCTAGCTATTAATAAATATCTAGCTATTAATTATTATATAGCTATTAATTATTATCTAGCTATTAATTATTATCTAGCTATTAATTATTATCTAGCTATTAATTATTATCTAGCTATTAATTATTATATAGCTATTAATTATTATCTAGCTATTAATTATTATCTAGCTATTAATAATTATCTAGCTATTAATTATTATCTAGCTATTAATTATTATCTAGCTATTAATTATTATCTAGCTATTAATAATTATCTAGCTATTAATTATTATATAGCTATTAATTATTATCTAGCTATTAATTATTATCTAGCTATTAATTATTATATAGCTATTAATTATTATCTAGCTATTAATAATTATCTAGCTATTAATTATTATCTAGCTCTACTTGCTTATTGAGCACTGTTTAAATAAATGCGGAAAATCGATAGATAAAATATTATTATTTTTTTAATATTATTTTACCTCCATTACTATTGATTATTATATTGTCCTTTTGACTACTCTACACTCTTTAACCCTTATCCTTGAGTGGCCGATCGACCTTGATAAGTGGTGACGCCTATGTAAAAAAAAAAAAATTATGTCTCCTTATAAAATTTCATGTCGAAACATAAACCACCCCCTACATACTCATACTGTTCTATTTGTTTCAGACTGTCACAATCTATCTATCTATCTATCTATCTATCTATCTATCTATCTATCTATCTATCTATCTATCCCCCCTCTCTCTATCTCTCTCTCTCTCTCTCTGTCTCTCTCTCTCTATATATATATATATATTATATATATATATATATATATATATATATATATATATATATATATATATATATAGTAATGTGATTGATAATTATTTACTTATCGAGCTTATTATATATCTAAATTACAACGAGCACTTTTCTATCCTGTATTTTAATTAAACTAGTAATTTCACTATTACATTAAAATACACTCTGCTCTTTAGACTATTGTTCTAATCTCCTTTAAATATATATATATATATATATATATATATATATATATATATATATATATATATATATATATATATATATATATATATATATATAAACTCCAAACGCATAAATGCCACGATCATTCTATAATTAATCAACCAGACACAATATAACGATCAAGCATGCAGCGAAGAAGCGATTTGAACTATGCAAGTCAGTTAAAAACTATTCCCTTTTCCATTTGTACAAATAAACTTTCTCTTTTCCCTCTTGTATCTTTTTATTTTTTTTATTACAAAAAGAAAAAAAAAATCGTTCCTGACATTTTTTTAAAAAACAAATCTCGCCCAACAAGCAAATTTACCACCAAAATAAATAAATAAATAAGTAAAAACAAACAAACAAACAAACAAATGAAAACAAGCATACGACGCTGCCCCTCCACTTTCCCAACGACCATCCTAATAATCACTTTAATTAATTAAGTCGATTAATTAATAAATTAAATACGTACATTTTAAGTGGACAGCTCATTCTATATTGCCTTTCCTGGTGCAACTCGCGTTGAACGAAAAATATATCATCTAGCACTATCTTGAGTTTTACCGTGTGATATAAGGTCCGTATACACAGACACCCACGTCTACTTAAGTATTATATGTGTTCATTTCTTTAACGATCGCTAATCGCGCGCTGTTACTTAGCAACGGCGTCATTAGGTTCTTTAAATCTCGGAACAATACCAAGGGAGATCACTCTAGCGGCTTATTTATTAGCAATTGTGATATAAAATTTTTTCACTCCAAACTAAACAACAACAACAACAACATCTATATAGTAATATTTTTTATTTCTAAATCGAACGCGTATTTATTTCCTTTCCTTTTTTTTTTATTTCTCGTTCGTATTTGTTATATTTATGAATTCTTTATGCGGTCTTTTATCTATATTTATAACTAGATTAACCAAACGGCCTTCGGGTCAAGATCAAAATGTAGTATCTGTTCTTCAGATCTACACTTCAATTTCTTGTTCTCTGTCAGTGGAGGAGAAATCCTTCACGACTGAGACAATTTTTATTTTTGTTCCTTTTCTCCACATTAAAAAACGACCCTGGTGTCTAACTCTGTCCAGTGGAGAGGCATTGTAAATAGGAACCAACCCAGCGCTGCTCTGCTCAGAATTCATTTTACTTGTAATATTGTTTCACCTTTATTTTTATTTATTATATATTTTTAAATATGTCAGATTAAAAAAAGATAAAATATTAGCAGTGATACCCGACGTTGTCCGGGATTGAAGAAGGATCAATAAATGCCCCTCCCCCCCGCGTTCCCATACTTTTATTGTAATCAAAATAAGTGAAATAGCCAATTTTAAAAAAATCAATTAATTGTCCGCTCTCTATTTAAGGACACACTTCCCGAAGTGTACTGGAAGCAAGCTTTACATACCTCCCCGCAGTGACTTGGCCCACAATGCATTGTAGTCTACATTGCACTGTAGAGAATGTACTGTTGATTTTATGAAATTATCTGTAAATTATGGCTTCATTTACAGTTTAAAATGTAAAAGTCAAGCATCATGATTCAGTTGTGGTTTAAATTGAAACATTCATTTCGAACGCGCCCCTGTCTTATACAAAGAATTTATAATTGAGTTCTCTTGTGCAATGATAAAACTTCTCAAACAGACTTGTGGTGTTAGGTTGTATAAAAATGTTTAACTTTGGTCAAAATCAGACTGTCCTCTTTACTCGGATTTTTGTCGATTATCGATTTTCGATATTATCAGATGCATTCCACAAAAACAAAAAACAAAAACAAAAAAAAAACACGTAAGAACACTCCCAGACACATTAAGTACCTTCGTGTGAAATTAAACAAAAATCGTCCCAGTCATTTCCGAATCCATAGGGATTGAACTCACACACACAAGCAGACAACCTTCTTCTTATATAATTGTAGATATAATTTAGCCATTACATTATTAATTGAATCAACATGTTTTAAAGCTGATTTTGTTCTTAAAGTAATGTTTTTGGAATATTTATTAATATAAAATTATTGATTATAAATATTTTTTAATTTGACCCAGCTTTCGAACTAGGATCAGATCTGCTACAATGAGGTATTTTTTTTTTCTTTTTACATTTTGACCCAGTCTACTGTGCCTCGTTTTGGGTAGTTCGATTTTCTCCACATTAAAATGGATCTTCGGTTTATCTCTGTCCTCGTAAGGGAAGGCAGCTAAATAGTGACTGTCTATTCGTCAGTTTAAATGCTTCGAACTTTCTTTCAAATTTTAAAGGTTCACAATCGTTTTTGTTAACTAAGATATTAAAATGGCCGAATTGTTTACGAAGAAAATCGTATTTTACGGTATTGATTTCAATAAATGTTTGATTAATACTAAAATAAAAAATGAATAATTTAATACATAAAATTGTTTCATACTCTTCGGCGTCCAAACAGAAACTCGCTTCTTCGTAAGTCTCTTTACGCATAGAAACATTCTAAGTCAATCAAATGCTTTTCTCTGAATTTATAAAATTTGCCGTTTTGATCTACTCTGGATGCATAAAATCCAGGTGTTGTTTTTCAATAAACAGTTGAGCTGAAATCTTCGATAGCGCATTGCCTCAGACATTCTTCGCTCCTCTGTTGGGCCTTGGGGCTGCTACTAAGTCAACTCACGCGTACGCACATTCGTAAGCATATATATGCAGGCATTAACGAACGAACGAACACACACACACACACACACACACACACACACACACACACACACACACACACACACACACACACACACACACACACACACACACACACACACACCCACCCACACACACACACACACACACACACACACACACAGCTCATAACCCTTTTCTCATCATAACCTGCTCATAAAAACAAATTTATAAACTTATTCATTGAAATATTCTTAGCTTTTCTCACTGAACTTTCTTTCTCCAACGAAAACAAATGAACATTGATTCTTTTTTCTGAAATATAAGTTGTATACTTGTATGAGGAAGGTTTTATTATGATTTTTAGACCCGTGGATAATTTGCGACCCGTAAATTATCAATTCAGACTTTTCCAACGATACTAAAAATGTTATCAAACGTTCCATGTAAACTTCCATTTTAAACACATATAAAAATATCTTCCTTGTGAATTTACGTTTTGGGAGTCATTATTTTATTTGTTTTTATAATCTAAACACACCTTACACATTCAAGTCTAAAATCTAACATCAATCTCTAATCAATCAATTACATTGGTGCAAAAATAATGTCCTTTTTATATATAGTTGAAGCTAAAAAAACGACATTATTTTTGCACCAAACTAATACTATTATAAAAATGAACTTTCTGTGTCCTATAGACTCGAAAACGGTTGGGTTGATTTTGTGAAATTTCACACGAAGGTACTTTATGTGCCTGGCAGTGTTCTTAGATAGCTTTTGTTCGAAAATGCCTTCGATAGTACCGGTAATCGATAATCCAAATAATCGAATGAAAGAAGAAACAGGCGATTTTGACCAAATTAAACACCTTACACAGCCTAACATCACAAGTGTATTTGAGAAGTTTTCTTACCATACAAGCCGAAAAGCCCGATATATAAAATCAACAGTAGTTTATGTGATATGACAGAGGCGCGTTCGAAATGCATGTTTCTGTTTAAAGCACTAATGAACTATGATACTTGACTTTTTTAAATTTTAAACTTAAATTCAAACTATTAACATCACACACCCAGTAAGGCCAGTTATATAAAATCTTAGAAAAAAGGTTCTTTGTTAGATAAGAACGCGTTCGAAATGAATGTGTCTGTTTAGAGCACAATTGATATTTGACTTTTGCATTTTAAACTTTAATTCAAGCCATTATATATAAAAATAATTTGATAAAATCAATAGTAGGTTCTCTACAGTGCAATGTAAACTACACTGTATTGTGGACTAAATAACTGCGTGGAGGCATGTAAAGCTTTTTTTCCCCGGCGCACTGCGATGGGTCCCCATCTAAATCATCGCATCTTCCTATTAGTATATATATATATATATATATATATATATATATATATATATATATATATATATATATATATATATATACCCCCGCTAGTACTTTAATAAATCAGAGTCCATTTTCTGTAGGCTGTTTTTGAACCCAATTAACGACGGGTACTTTTGCTTGTATATATATATATATATATATATATATATATATATATATATATATATATATATATATATATATATATATACATACATACAGGGTGTCCGTAAGGTTACTATACAGTCTTACAAGTTACTATACAGACACCCTGTAATATATTAACAGTACAGTAAGATATTGTATTAAAATATTTATTTGTAACAAAAGAAATAAAAAGAAATAATACCTTTATGTTTATAAAAATCTCAGAAAATACACGTATTACATCCGAAAAGACTGTAACAATCAAGGCAAACAATTTCTATGACAAATATTCAAATTGGAGGCCTTCAGCTCCAATACATTCTCGACAACGTGACACCACACTCTGACAACTTTTGGCGCACAAGTCACGATCAAGGAAAATAAATATTAACTATTAATACAAATATAATACAATAAAACAATAAGACTGTATAGTAACTTTACGGACACCCTATATATATATATATATATATATATATATATATATATATATATATATATATATATATATATATATATATATATGAGAATACCTAGTACAGTAAACATTAATTATCTGAACTAAACAGATTTTTAATATTTTCATGCCTCTCCGTATGCAGATAAAATGATGCTACTAAACCTTATATCTAAAATCCTTATTCTTACTTTATTAAAATCCATTACACAATTTTAGAAGATGTCTAAAATTTAAAGTTTAAACGACCTTAAAAAAGAATAAATAATAAATAAATAAATAAATAAATAAAAAAAATAAATAAACGGCCTTAAGAATAATTTGAAACTCAAGAAATCTTGTCGAACAACTATGGATCTAACTTAATGCAAAGCTGAAATATTTGAGCTTTCAAATTGGAGATTATGACCATATTATACCCTCTTAAATTTTAAAAAAAATACTCCAAAAGAAACTAAAATTCAAGGAATAATTCATGTGTAATACTTTTCACCTCTTTGGATAAATTAAAGTAAATATAGATTACATTACGCCCATCATATATAGGAACACATTAAATAACTAACTTCATGGAAATAGAGATTTGTTTCCTGAGAAATGAGTTTCATCCAAAGAAAAGGAAATTCATTTTGGAAGTATTTTTTTTAAAGGAAATTTTTACATTGAAAAAAATCTTGTTTTTTAGTTAAGTTTAATATGTAAAAAACAATACAATGCAGAGATAACAGACAGACACAAACTGAAGCAGACGAAGAATAGTTTTATTAATACAAATTACAAATACATCACATTTTCTCATTCTTTACTTTTACGATTCTCTATGTTTATTGTTTTTTTATCATGAACTTTTTTTTTACATGGAGGTCACCACTTATCAAGTGCCGGAGGCCACTCAGGGATAAGGATTATTGCGTGTACAGTAATCAATGAGATAGTATTGTAGTAATCATTAGTATTGAAGATTTGATAGTGTTTTACTTAAGGAATTTGTTTATGTTGGACTTGAAGACATCCAAGTTTTAGTCAGGTGAGAAACAGGCAAACGGAAGAAAGTTCCACAGTCGTGCACTTCTGAGAAAGAAGCTCTGCTCATGGAATCTACGTTTGGATTTAGGCACAGATAAAGAGTGGGGGAAATTATTGACAGTCATTTCAGCCAGACGGGTGTTTTTCGTGAAAGATTGGTGAAGGGGGAACCAGAGAATGGAGCTCAGACGAGCACTTGCCATGGAAATAACAATAAAACAAAGACAGGTTCACAACGTCTCTTCTGTGGGAGAGAGGCTGCAGGGAAGAGAAACGGACATCTCCCACTAAGCTGCGAAGTCTATTTTGTACTCTGTTAAGGCAGGATAGACTGTTTTTAGCAGTTCCTGCACAGATGTGGCAGCAGTATTCCATCCTTGGACGTACTTGGCTTTTATACAGATAGAGAATTGCATCAGTAGTGAGAGATCTTCTGGAGCGGTAGAAGGATCCCACCATTTTCCCAGCGTTCTTGACAACAGACCTGATGTACGTGTTCCATTTCAGATCAGGAGTAAAAGTCAAACCGAGAAGCTTGTCAAAACATGGAGACTCCCCAAGACGAGAGCCATCCATTTCAATTGATGCCAGATGGGGATCAGAGCGTTGATAATGTAAAGATAGAAGCTTGGTTTTGGATGCATTAATAGCAGTGTCAGAAATTTCGTGAAAACTATTGAATAATTCCACTCGCTATCTTTCCAAGCTTATAACTCCTCGAAAAATGTAATTCAAGCCCTATTTTTTTTCAATTAAAGGAGCACGGACCAAGGTTTCATTAAAAAAACAACAACAAACAAACAAACAAACAACGTGTTTTTTTTAAATAGGTTTTAAACTTCGGACTTTACAGGAATATTTCTAAAAAAATATTAATTTTTTTTTGTTTTAAATTTGAATATATTATTTATTGATCTTTTATCTTCAATTTGTGATATATAAAACTTTGGTACATAAATTAATTATTTACTTTTTAATAGACATTTTAAAATGGGGGGGGGGCGTGAATTAAAAAAAAAGTTTGTCTAAAATATTATATTCAGTTTATTGGAAAGAGCATAAAAGTTTACATTGACCCTGAAAATATCGTAAAAATAGAGTCAATAGAAAGACTTTGATAGATTTTTAAAGTTTAAAAATTGAAAAATACTGAACTCGTAACATTCAATTAATTTCATTACTATTTAAAAAAACATATTTCTCTTATTTATTATACAACTTTAATAGTTTATTTTTGAAGTATAATCCATAAAGAAAACAAACAACCCACCTTTAAAAGAGAAATTGCGAGTTTTTTAAATTTTATTTGCAGTTTCGTATTAGGGGTGTCAAAAATTCCTACAAAAATTCTGATACACCTAACTAGAACTTTAAATCGAAATTTTACTCTGTTTTCACTAATTACCGGAAAGACATGGATAAAAACTGCATATGAGCGAAAAGGTGATAGAAAAGAGCTGGACACCACCGGAAAGATGAACGAAAGAATTCCATTTGCGAATAACTCGATGGAGTGTCTTCAGATAAACACCAAAATACGGTTGAATCCAAAGTGTAGTATCTGTTTTGTCCTCAGTTAGACGAGGAGAAATCTTTCTCAACTAGGGCCATTGTCTAACGCAGTACACGTTGTGATACATCTATTAAAATGTATAATGTATTATTTTATTGATTTTTAGCCGAGAAGATATATATTTTCAGTATATTTTATTTACTGTGTATTTTTCGCGCCAAAAGATGCATTCTCTTTGCTCGTTCACAGTTTGTAAACAAAACAAAAATAAAGGAGAGGAGGGAGAGGAGGAGGAGGAGGAGAAGGAAAAGACATAGATACTGTGAACGAAGGGTGGAAGAGGAAAGAGAAAAGAAAGCTCATAGACGAGAAAGAGAGGAGAGAGAAAAGATAGAGTTAACTAAACCGTATATATAGAGAGATAAACTGTATAGAGAAAGAGAGAGATAGACCTTATATATATATATATATATATATATATATATATATATATATATATATATATAGAGAGAGAGAGAGAGAGAGAGAAAGAGAGAGAGAGAGAGAGAGAGAGTGGACTGAAAAAGTTGTCAACAGTCAGTGGAGCTTCGTGCTTCAAAGCGACAAGACATAAATCAGCGAAGGTCGGGGTGGTGAAGGAGGTAAATATCAACGACATAGGCCGATGTTGGCGGCGATGGTAAAAATCTGTTTTGATCAGCGGTCAAAGTTAGAATATTGACTGAAAAAAAGAATGAACCCAGCGAAGAAAGGATCAATGGAGAAGTGAAATTTTTACTATAAATCAAGGGCTTCGATGAGCTTCGGAAACAATACTTGAAGCAATTAACACGCACGCGCGTAATGAAACGTAAATAATTCGAACGACAAGAATATGAAAATTAACCTGCACGCGCGTAATCAAATATAAACAATTTACAGGAAAGAAATATGTATAAAAAAAAGAGACAAAAGAAAGGTCGCATTTCAAAGGATATTAAGTGAGTTTTTCAATCAAAACTTTCATTTCTCCAACATCTCTCTCTCTCTTAACCTGTATCTAATTGAGCAGACGATTTCTTGTTTTATGTGAACATTGACTGTTAATATATTTTTCTCTCGGTAGAATTTGAATCATTAAATCATTTAATTTAGTTAGGCATATTTAATTTTCTTTTCTTTTCTTTAATTTTATTTTTATATAAATAAAAGTTTGTTAATTTTTCGACGATACTTGTCCTCGTTTTTTTTTTACGTGATTTCGTTGTCCAGTACATTTCATGTTATTGTTGTCTTCGAGACGGTTGTCCCATTCCCATAAAAATGCATTATCAAGGAACCTGGGAAACTTTTTTTTTATATATATTTCGTTACGTCACTCATCTGTATCGTCCCCAGTAGGACTGGGATACTTCGTAACAACGTTTAAATACGCGTGAATATATAGACGCTCGGGACTCAACACGTTGCATCAGAGTACGTCTCAAGGAACATAAAACAGGTAATAACTCGACTCCCCCTTTTCCCGTTGTACTGGGCACTTTTCATGAATAAAACGTGATCGTGTTCTTTTCTTTCTGACCTCTGTCCTCACGAACGTGGTCGTCTGTCTGTGCATACGTTATTTTTATAGTCTTTTTCCTTTTCCCTACCGTGACGTAACTTCACGAGTGGCTCTGCATTTGCGTACGCGCGTCTACGCTCTCTTACAATTATAATTTTTGTCACGATTATTCTTTCTGATATATTATGAAGCTTACTATAACTTAATCATTCTAATGTTAGTTTTTTTATATAGTAAAATTATTGTTTGTGAATTCTACCGAACACTTAAGTGCCCCTCATCAGAGAATTCCGACTGGGCCGATCGCATATTTTGTTCCTAACTTTGTCACAGGTAAATGAAATTGAATAATAAAATATAAATGTATTAGAAGGCTATTGCAATGTGGCTTACCGATATGAGAAGTGGTGCGGAAAAAGAACAAAAATAGAAAAAAAAACTGTTGAAAATCTTGTAGAATAGTGAAATACCGTAAGTCTATTTATTTCTCAAAGTCGCATATTTTTTTTTACATAGGCATAACCACTTATCAAGGCCCAGAGACCACTCGATGATAAGGGTTAAGAGTGTACAGTAGTCAATTGGACGATATAGTAATTGTTAGTAATGGAAATTCGGTAAATTTGTTAACAAGTGGAACGGCTCATCAAGAACTTGTTTACGTTGGAATTGAAGACAACCATATTTTAGTCAGCTGGAAAGCAGGAAAACGGAAGACAATTCCACAGGCGTGCAGTTCTAAGAAAGAAGATTTGTTCATGGAATCTACGTTTAGGTTTAGGCACAGATAAAGAGTGGGGGAAATTATTGATAGTGTTTTTAGCTAGACAAGTGTTTCTTGTGAAAGTTTGGCGAGGGGGGACCATAGACTGAAGCTCAGTCGAACACTTTCCATGAAAATAACGATAAAGCAGAGACAAACTCGCAACATCTCTTCTGTGAGATAGAGGTTGCAGCGAAGAGAAGAGGACATCTACGAGGTTACGAAGTCTATTTTGAACTCTATCAAGGCAGGACAAGTTCTTTCTAGCAGCTCCTGTCTAGACCACATATAAAATCAGTAAATGGAAACTTACTGTTTTTTTTTTGGGGGGGGGGCGGGATGATTGGTGTCTTTGATATTTCGAGATAACACCCCTTTGTCAAAGAAATAAGATGTAAAAAAACCCCGATGAATGTGGCTTTGAAACAGTAAGATGGGTTGAAACTACCACGAAGAAAATAAAATATAAATAACACAATTAAATCAGTTTTTATCTCGCCACCCCCTCTTTGACCTTTCAGACACCAAATACTTGAAACCTCAAAAGCATGTGGATCAGATCTCATCCCGGCTGTGCTATTAAAAAAAATGCTCTGCCGAGGTTGCTCCAGTTCTGTCCAAACTTTACAATAAATGCCTTAACGAATCTTGTTTTCCCGACTGCTGGAAAACCGCCTCTGTGGTACCAGTCTTCAAGAATTCTGGGGAAAGAACTGACCCACTAAATTATCACCCCATTAGCCTCCTCCGGCCAAAATATTTGAGTCCTTAGTTAATCAAGCCCTAGTCCAGCACCTAACAGCTGCTAAACTCCTGACTGACAAACAATATGGATTCAGGCAAGCCCGTTCAACAGCAGATATCTTAACTGTAGTTTCTGAACGTATGTACCGTTCATTGGATAACACAGGGGAGGGCAGAGCGGTGGCCCTTGATATATCTAAGGCTTTTGACAGGGTATGGCACGATGGTCTTCTAAGGAAAATTAGATCATATGGAATCACTGGAAGAATTCATAATGTAATTAAATCCTTCTTAAGTAATAGAAAAATCAAAGTTGTCCTCGACGGTCGTACATCCAAACAATATGACATAAATGCGGGAGTACCCCAGGGGTCTATCCTTGGACCTCTATTATTCCTGATATTCATAAACGACCTCCCTGATAAAATTGTTTCGGAGATGGGTATATTTTCCGATGACACCACTCTCTATAACATATATGAGGGGAAAACAAATGAACACATATCCAAGAAAATGACAGAAACACTAGAAGATGACCTCCAATCCGTAGTGGAATGGGGACAAAAATGGTTGGTCACATTCAATGCTGCTAAGACTAAGCTTGTTTCCTTCAATAACTACAAGAAACATTCTCTACCACCAATAGCAATGGCCAAGAACACATTGCCTGAAAGTACTTATTTTAAACTCCTCGGCCTAACGTTTACAGGGAATATGAACTGGAATAGATACATTGAGAGCATTGCCAAGGCTGCTGCAAGGAAGGTTGGCTCCCTCTACCGTGCTAGAAAACTACTTACGCCTGACAGTATCCTATACCTCTATAAGGCAACCATTAGCCCATGTATGGAGTACTGTTGTCACATCTGGGCTGGTTCATCTGCTGCTTGTCTTTCGCTCCTGGACAGGGTTCAAAAGAGAGTCGCCAACCTGATAGGTCCTGAACTATCATCTAGGCTTCAGCCTCTGTCCCATCGACGAGATGTTGCATCCCTCTGCCTGTTCTACAAATACTTTAATGGTGAATGCTCTGACGAACTGCAAACACTTGTACCTCCCAGACGTAACTACCCCCGACAAACCCGACAAGCTACTAAGTCTCACCCTTTACAGTAGAGATCCCTAGGTGCAAGAAAGCCTTTTACTCCAATAGTTTCTTCCCCAGAACTGCGGGTCTTTGGAACTCCCTTCCGGGATTCTGCTTTCCCAACTACAATGATATGCAGAAGTTCAAGTGTAATGTTAACAAACATCTTTCTACTCTTCTCCCTTCATAATGACCCCGCTAATTAAGTCCCTGATAGTAGCCCCCTGCTTCAAAATGGCACTGTGCCTTGTTTGGGGTGAAAATTGAATAATAATAAAAAAAAAATCCTTCCTAGCAAATGCGTTTGAGCAATTGGTTTATAGCATAATCACTTTGGCCGAAGTTAAGCAATTCCAACATACTGCATGTGCTCTCCGCTTTCATCGGGGATGTTTTCAGTGGACATGGACTTCTCCTTACCACCGGACCCAAGTAGCGCCGATTCAGGAGAGGTGTGGTTGGGGGTTTGCACAATCCCCAACTGCACCTCTCCTGAATCGGCGCTGCTTGGGTCCAACTACCTTGGGTGTCCATTGTCTCTTGAGCCTGAACGGAGGCACTAATCGAATTTATTTAATAACGTATATTAGGAAAATATAGGCTTTTTGTTTGAGCTGCAAATACAAGCAACAGACGGAGGGAGGACAGCAAAAATTTCAGGTGTGTTCACGAAACCGGTGGTCAGCATTGAAGGTATGGATTTACTTTGCTTAATTTATATCGAATGACTACTTAATACACAAGTATGAATCGTTTCTGTTTAGAAAATGCTTCATTCAAGCCTAATTTACAAAGGTGATCTGCCTTGTTGTGGCCATGTTTACCGGGATGACATCTTGGTTTGGCATCACAACTTTAAGAAGTGACTAAGAAGAAAATATGATTCAGTGAAACCAAGACGAAAATCATTAACTAATCTAAGACAATTATATCAATTTAGTAACCATTATTTTATTAATATTTTATTTCTCTTTGTCTGTATATCTGTCCGTTCCACTTTTCTCTATTCTCTATTCAAACTATTGGACCAACCTAGCCGAAATTTTGTATGTTTGTTATGGTAAAGATGCAGTTAATTAAATATTATCGTATTCGTTTGGTGCACAGGAAAGCATTAATAAGGATTAATAAGCACAATACCACATTTACTCTAGACATTTTTCGTAAACAACCAGGCCGATATGACTGAAATTTTGTATGAACGTTTGTTATGATAAAGTGCAGCGAATTAAGTATAATGGTATTCGTTCAATGGACAGTTAAGGATTAATATCGATCAGTCACAACAATACTACATTTTCTGTAAAAGTCTTACTCCAAAAATAACTTGGCCGATGTGGCCAAAATTTTGTACGGGCCTTTGGTATGATAAGTTGCAGCGAACTAAGTATTATGGTATCCATTCGATGGACAGTTAGGGGTTTATAAGAACTATCATGGATAAGTCACCATAATACCACCTTTGCGCTAGAAGCTTGGCATAAAATATCCATTCTTAATCAACGTAAAATAACTTTTGCCTGTGTTTAACGGTAAAATGTCTAGTTGTTTATATTTCTGGTTATCTCGATTTTATGCGTATGCACGCTTCTCTATAAAAAGTTTAATTCGGTTGCTGGGCCAGTCGTTCCGTTGGTCCGCGCCGATCCGTTGATATGTGACGTTAACGTTTAGCGCTTGAATTGATGTATCTTAGTTTAGATGCGCGAAAAGAATTAAATAAAAGGCCTCTGCCCGTCGATAAATCGACTGTCTCTGTCACGCTTAAGTAAAAAAGAAATGTCTCTGTCACTCTTAAATAAAAAAATGTCTCTGTCACGCTTAAGCAAGAAAAATGTCTCTGTCACGCTTAAGTAAAAAAAATGTCTCTGTCACGCTTAAGCAAGAAAAATGTCTCTGTCACGCTTAAGTAAAAAAGAAATGTCTCTGTCACGCTTAAGTAAAAAGATGTCTCTGTCACGCTTAAGTAAAAAAATGTCTCTTTCACGCTTAAGAAAAAAAATTTCTCTGCCACGCTTAAGTAAAAAAGAAATGTCTCTGTCACGCTTAAGTAAAAAAATGTCTCTCCCACGCTTAAGTAAAAAAATGTCTCTGTCACGCTTAAGTAAAAAAATGTCTCTGCCACGCTTAAGTAAGAAAAATGTCTCTGTCACGCTTAAGCAAGAAAAATGTCTCTGTCACGCTTAAGTAAAAAAATGTCTCTGCCACGCTTAAGTAAAAAAAGAAATGTCTCTGTCACGCTTAAGTAAAAATGTCTCTGTCACGCTTAAGTAAAAAAATGTCTCTCCAACGCTTAAGTAAAAAAGAAATGTCTCTGTCACGCTTAAGTAAAAAATGTCTTTGTCACGCTTAAGTAAAAAAATGTCTCTGCCACGCTTAAGTAAAAAAGAAATGTCTCTGTCACGCTTAAGTAAAAAAATGTCTCTGCCACGCTTAAGTAAAAAAGAAATGTCTCTGTCACGCTTAAGTAAAAAAATGTCTCTGCCACGCTTAAGTAAAAAAAGAAATGTCTCTGTCATGCTTAAGTAAAAAAAATGTCTCTGTCACGCTTAAGTAAAAAAGAAATGTCTCTGTCACGCTTAAGTAAAAAAATGTCTCTGTCACGCTTTAGTAAAAAATGTCTCTGTCACGCTTAAGTAAAAAAAGAAATGTCTCTGTCACGCTTAAGTAAAAAAATGTCTCTGCCACGCTTAAGTAAAAAAGAAATGTCTCTGTCACGCTTAAGTAAAAAAATGTCTCTGCCACGCTTAAGTAAAAAAATGTCTCTCCCACGCTTAAGTAAAAAAGAAATGTCTCTGTCACGCTTAAGTAAAAAAGAAATGTCTCTGTCACGCTTAAGTAAAAAAAATGTCTCTGTCACGCTTAAGTAAAAAAAATGTCTCTGTCACGCTTAAGTAAAAAAATTTCTCTGTCACGCTTAAGTAAAAAAAAATAGCATGCTAGAAAATCATTCACGCCGGAGAATATCATAGTTCCACAAAATCACCATATCTCGAAAGACAAAGGATAACTCCTGTAGAGGCGAGGATGGCGCAACCCACCAACCACACCTCTCTTGAATCGACACTGTTTGAGTCCAGTGGCAAGGAGAAGTCGGGGACGACTGGAAACGAGATAAGTAGAGAACACATACAGCACCTGGTTAGTACTAAATGGTTACCCATGCATTTTACAAAGTAAGGTATTAAATTTTTATACCTTACTTTGTAAAATTTATAAAAGTACACTTTGAAGATAAATAAATTTCAAACTGAATCTTGTACCTTTATTTTTAAGGCCTATAGTAAAAACATTTTGTTTAACAATTTTCATGCCTTGGATGAAATGCTTTTCTAACTTGTATCGTATCTTTTTAAGATTATATTTAATTTAATTTATTAATTTGGATTAAAAAAAAGATGAATGTGCTTTTGTATGTATTTATAAAAACTCTCCGCCTCTCTATTTCAGATTGTATTTCTCCTCACACCACAACTCATTTTTGCAACCCACTCTTTGTATTATTAAAGGTCGGAATATTCTCCCTGTTTCAGTTCGTTATTCTCCTCACACCACACCTTTTTTTTGCAACTCCCTCTTTGTCAGACATGTCTGAATAATGAGAAAATCTTAATTTCTTTTAACAAAAACTTTAAAATAACTTTTTTAGATTAAATTTTTTAAAACTTCTTTCAGAATAGAAAATCTTTACAATTTAATAAGGAACATATTTCATATAGGTTTCATTAAAAATATTCAGTTGATAACGAGAAAAATAGAGATGAAAATTTCGAAAGGAGTGCATAACTGGTTACGCTCAATAAGTAGTCCTCGCTAGCGAAAGACTTTGTTATTATTATTATTATTATTATTATTATTATTATTATTATTATTATTATTATTATTATTTAAAACATTTTGTGTCCTGCGCTTTCGCGCGAGGACTAATACACAGACAGACACGCACACATACATCTAATATTTTATTTATATAGATATATATACAGATATCATAGAGATCGTGATTTTAAATAATGAACACAAAAATACATATAAATCTGTTTCTCTTCGTTTCCCGATGGAGTTTGTGTATTTATATCCATATTAACTTGCCCCGCCATGTTAGACACAAGGCCATTTTTAAAATAGAGGGTAATTTCCAACTCCTCAAAAGCGGCACTTGGTGGAATGAAAACGTGACATTTTTTCAGTAATTGTATTCATGCAGAATACAGACTGTGCTGAAATAATAACGTTATCATTTAGAGACCCAATTTTAAGATGGCGTTTTGTAAGTATTCTGCACTAAGAATTTAATAAACAAACTATTACCTAGGAATTTAATAAACAAAAAAATACCTAAGAATTTAATAAACAAAAGATTACCTAGGAATTTAATAAACAAAAAAATTACTTAAGAATTTAATAAACAAAAAATTACCTAAGAATTTAATAAACAAAAAATTACTTAAGAATTTAATAAACAAAAAATTACCTAAGAATTTAATAAACAAAAAATTACTTAGGAATTTAATAAACAAAAATTACCTAAGAATTTAATAAACAAAAAATTACCTAAGAATTTAATAAGCAAAAAATTACCTAGGAATTTAATAAACAAAAAATTACTTAAGAATTTAATGAACAAAAAATTACTTAAGAATTTAATAAAAAAAAATTACCTAAGAATTTAATAAGCAAAAAATTACTTAAGAATTTAATAAACAAAAAATTACCTAAGAATTTAATAAACAAAAAATTACTTAGGAATTTAATAAACAAAAAATTACCTAAGAATTTAATAAACAAAAAATTACCTAAGAATTTAATAAGCAAAAAATTACCTAGCAATTTAATACACAAAAAGTTACTTAAGAATTTAATAAACAAATAATAAACAAAAAATACCGAAAAAATTACATTTAAATTGAATTTCCAATCTAAAAAAGTAGCATGGTCCGTATTCTGTATAAGTATCTTTAAAATAAAATAAAATAAAACAAACAACAAACAGAGTAATAAAGCAAGAATGTATATTTTGGAGATCAGTCCATTCAAACTGCGCATTTAGTCATGACAGTGATATTTGAACAGGCGAACGGACACTCCAGATTCATGGAAACATTTAAAAACTCTATATCCCTACTCACACCGCGTGAATAGAGTTAGGTACAAGGTCGGATTTAAATGTGAGGGGGGGGAACACAAAAATGCCAAATTGGCGCATTTTTGATTGAAACAAATAAAAACTTATTTAGTCCAGAAGGATTTCTCACTAAATAACCGAAAATAGAAAATATAGAAGTGTAGTATGAAAACAGATACTACACTTTGCTCTTATCCAAAAAGGGTAAGGAAGCGGCCAACCTTAATCTCGTCAGATCATCAGAAAATACTATTTTAACTGAGACCTGACAGACCGAAGAAAATACTATTTTAAACTTAAGCATGACAGACCGATGTCATTGCTATTAATAACGTAAGCATCACAGACCAACAAAAATTCTTTTAAACTTAAGCCTGACAGACAGAGGAAAATGCTATTTTAAACTTAAGCGTCACAGACCGACAAAAATTCTTTTTAACTTAAGCCTAAAAGACAGAGGAAAATACTATTTTAAACTTAAACGTTACAAACCAGCGAAAGTATTATTTCTCTTAAAGCCTTCCAGACCGAGGTAATTGCTATTTTAAACGTTAGCGTGACATGCCAACAAAATTTTCTTTTAAAATTAAGTCTATTTTAAACTTAACTAACGTTTGTTTTAAAGTTTAACAGAAAACACAAGCGAACATTTGATTACAGACTAATGGAAATGATATTCAAACTTAAGCATGACAGACTAACAAAAATGTGTTGCATTATTTGCATTAATCGAACTACTTTTCTCATTTGAATGTTATTTTTGTAACGTTTCGACCTATGTAACCTTTGGCCGTCTTCAGGTGTCTTTTGTCGAACTCGAGAATCTTTTTATTGAACTTGGGAACTTGTTTTTTTTTTTTTTTTTTTTTTTTTTTTTTTTTTTTGCAAAACCAGAATGTTCAGTTAGGATATCCGATTGGGATTCGGTTTGGAAAAGTGCGCATTACTAAATAAGAGAAGAGGAAAACTGGAGGCAACGGAATGTATACTCGACCAAGATGAGGGAACGAGGCGAACATGACACCTAAACATATTTGAGAATTGTCGACGCAGACACCATCAAAACAACAGAAATGAAATAGAAAATTGGGGGGGGGGGGAACTCAGAAGAACAAGAAAACTCATAAAAACTGAATTATATAGTCGAAACTTAATAAACGGTCTAAACACATGGGTAGTATCGTTAGTAAAATACTCCGAACCGTTTATAGGTTGGACCAGAGAAAAACTGAGGCATCTCGACCAGAAAACCAGGGAACTTATGACTATTCACAATGCATTACAATCAAACGCTGATCTGGTGCCATCAGATCAGGCTGTCTGAAGATATTGGCTTCCTGAGACGAAATGCACCTTACATTGATGCTTTTTGTTTTTCTACTTCCTTTTGCAAAACTTAATTATGTTCTGCAAAGCCAAAAACAACAACCCACCTTTTCCCTCATTTTCCTTCTTCCCATTTCCCCTTCCTCTTTCTACCTTCCCACTTCTTGACTGGTTTTTTAACTTAAAATGTACCAAGCATTAATAATCTAACCCTGTTCTCTCTCCCATTGAAAACTCATTCATGTTCTGCAGGGCAAGGAACAAAAACGATAACATTCACTATAAAACAACCAAACCAAACACTACAAACTAGTGATTGAAGATACAAAGAGCTTGGAGGATAAAAACCTTCTACAAAATAACTGGATGCAATATGAATTCTATTTCCAGAATAACTGGATTCAGCATTAAATAACCCGAAAAGGGTTGATATGCCGTAGAACAAAACAACCAAACAAAACGCTGACCCTAACCCTAACCCTAACTCTAACCAACTATACGTGAAATGGAAAGACGAAAGAACGACACACCGACACACTGATACACACACACACACACACACACACACACACACACACACACACACGCACACACACACACACACACACACACACACACACACACACACACACACAAAAGAACTCAAAATACATAATGCAAAACACAGACTAATCACTTCGACAACAGACACTGTAAAAACAAACAAAACAGAGAACAGAGACGCACGGGATAACACGGGATAACACGGGATAACACGGGATAACACGAGAAAAGAAAATGAGAAGAGAAATAGCTACAAGGACGATTCACAAGGATGATAAAAGATGAAACCCACGAAAAACTTGGATCTGACTATGAAAAGGGCACCTAAATTTAGAAACCGAATCCCTAATGACAGCCCCACAAGTTAACGCAATTAGAACGAACTATATCAAAGCAAAGATCGACCAGACACAAACATAGCAAATGCAAACACCTGTAGAAAATCGGAAGTTACATCGGCCGAAACGTTGTGAAGATAGCACTAAAGATGAGAACATTAGACAGAATTATTAAAATAATAAATGTTGCCGATCGTCATCTAAAAAATTTAGAGACAAAAAAAAAAAAAATTATATATGAAACTTATCCTGACAGATCAACGAAAATCTTGTTAAAACTGGAGCGTTACAGAACGACAAAAGTCTTCTTTCAAACTGAGCTTCTTATGTAAATAATTGGACGCATCTAAAATATCATACGTCCAGTCAATCTAGGTGTTTAGCGTGACAGACGATCCTGAAAGACAATGGTGTATAAGAATAATATAAAATATAATATACATAATAAATATTTATAAAATATATTTATATAATAGATATAAAATACAATAAAGTTGACAGACAGATAATGAAAATACTACTAAAATTTTAGCGTGACAGAGCGACTAAAATCTTATTTCAAACTTAGGCGTGGCAGACTAAAAAAATATTATTTAAAATTTTAGCACGAGAGACAATAATATGATATAGCAAACTTATCCTGGCAGACCAACAAAAATATCATTAAAATGTAAGCCTGACTGCACGATTAAATTAACTTTCAAACTGAGCTTCTTATATAAATAACTGGACGTGTGTAAACATGATACGTCCGTTTAATCTGAACGATTAGTATGACAATGACGTATCTATGATAGAAAGATGATGGCGTAAGATAAATATGAAATGCAATAAAGTTAAACGAGAAGTAGAATAAATAAAGGTGCTTATTCAGATTGGCACTTATAGCGATAAACAAAAATAAAGAAAAACTTTTATATTGTACCTACTTGTTACGAAATGAAGATTGTACATTCCAAAAATCATAAAAATTGATCAAATATTTTTTTATTTACGAAAAATAAATTTGCCGTTTCTTACGATAAGTGACAGACGTAATCATGTTTTTTTTTCTAGATAACATAATAAAGTGAGGTAATCAATGGTTGTTTTGACATTTTCCACGTGCAATAGAGTTATCTGACCTTATCGATCGGTTCGATGATTGAAATATGGACGCTTTCATTAAAACAGAGAAAAATTGATTTTCTTGAATAATAATAATAAAAAAAAAATAATTGATCAAATTACGTGATTTTTAGACATTTTCATCTTCGTCCCGTGACTAGTACGTATATCACACAGCTATTTCTGTATTTTCTTTAATGCTAATCTGAATATGCACGGAAAAAATTACGTTTTGTTTCTAACGTGAACATTATATTGCATTACACGTGCTATATAAAACTGTATTTTTTTAAATATAAAATAACTAAGAAAATAATTGCAAAATAAAAAAATATATATAATTATTAGATTTTTTTATTTTAATTCAAGCATCTTCTTCCCGCTGAGCGGACACGAAAAAAATCGACTAACTTTTAATCTAGCGCTTCCCTCTATTGATAAAAGTTCGAACTAAGAGAAGATAACAACGGCGCATCTGCTGGACGAAAATGCAGAAGGCCGTGCTACAAGCGAAAAATCAGGGTCAAAATGACGACAGTGAATGGAACCTGTCCAGAATTCTTCAGGGCTTTGGACAAGGCAGCTGCAATATCATTGGCTTCTTCAATCTTTCGCCGGAAGTACCGAGTCGGATTTCATATTGCGTAACCGGAAATGAACCCGAACAATTGTAATGAAAGCCAGCTGGTGTCAAGATACCTCATTCTCGACGTTTTTTTCTCGTTTCGAATTAGGATTCCGACCTTGCAGGAATAGTTCTCGCCATGATCACACAGCGGGAATCTTCGTGAAACTTTTGCGTCCAAGAGTCATGATAATAGCAGAACGATTAAACAAGGGTCTTTTGCGCGTGGTGGTTAGGGGAGTGTCTCCTTTTTCTCCTTCTTTATTTACTGACCCCCTTTGCCACGTTATAGCTTCAGCACGACACAATTTCCTATATAGACTGCGATATTTAAGTGACGATGGCCCCATCTCCCTTTAGCAAAACGGTCACCCCCTGTCACGCATGGATGTATAAACTTTGTTTTGTTAGCCGAGTGAATGAATAACGGGCGTCAAACTGCGGTGTTGGTTGTGCAGGAGTTGTAGGGGATGTTAGATGCGAAAGAATAACCGACGGTGCCAAACGAGAAATGCAACTGTCTTCGTGTAGTGCCTTTTTTCTTCTTTTTTTCCAGGTTTGTTTACCAAAATGGAACGAGAAAAATAAAATACGGACATGGGAAAAGTAAATACATGTGTGAGGGAAGGGCGGATGTGGGTTTTTGGTGAGGAGGGCAATGAATAAGAAAAGAAATAATAGAATATGAAAAAGAATTAAAAATGAAAGTAAAAAAAAAAGAAGAAAAAAAAATGAAGGAAAATGAAACGAACGAAAAATAAGCGAAGAAAAGGAAAGATAAAGAACAAAATGAAAATAAGAATAGCAACAACGAAAACAAATATAAATAATAATGGGGAAAGAGATAGAAAATAAGGTTAAGGTTGAGAATAGTTAACAGCCGAACACTAGTAAACCTTTAATGGAATGTGCTCTGATGAACTCTTAGCACCTGTGCCCCCTAACGTACATAATCCTGACTAGCCCAACAAGCAGCAAAATCCAACCTCTTCACTGTCAATGTCTCTAGATGCCGTAACAGTTTCTTTCCTCCGACTGTTAAAAATTAAAATTCCATCCATGTTTCCTTGGCTGTACTAATCTGTAGAAGTTTAAATGTAATGTGAACAGGCATCTATCTGTTAAACTCTACACATAGTTCCCTGTAGACATTATCTCAAGTGATAATGCACCTTGCTTGGGGTGAAGATGATCAAAACAAAAAAACAAAAAACAAACAAACAAACAACAAAGAAACCCCAAAAAACAAAAAGACAAAACAAAAAGCAAAAAACAAAGCAAAAACGAACAATAAATATGGTTGGATCACTCCATCCCTCAAGTAAGTGTCTCACTCCGATACGATTCTCTATCTGTATAAGAGCCAGGTGTGCTCTACAACCTCTGTCCCATTGACGAAATATTGCATCACTCTGCCTGTTCTATAAGTATTTACAAACTAAAAGCCGTTGTACCCCTTCGACGTAAATACCCGAACAAAGCCGACATGCAGCAAAATCCCACCCCTACAAAGTAGAGATCCCTATATGTAAGAAAGCCTTCTACTCTCATAGTTTCTTTCCCTTACTGCTAGCCTTAGGAATTTTCTTCTAGGTTCCTGCTTTCCCAACTTTACTGACATGCAGAAGTTCAAGTGTGATGTGAACGGATATCTTGCTGTTCAACTCCCTACGTAGTATCCCTGCAACTTATGCCCCTGATAGTAGCCCCCTACATCAAAGTTGCACTGTGACTTGTTTGGGGTGAAAATTGAATAAAAAAAAAAACGAACAAAAAACAATGGAGTACTGTTGCCACATATGGGCAGGAGCTGCGTGGCACACCTATCCTGCCTTGATAAAGTTCAAAACCGGCCCCTTTTTTTCCTGCAACCTCTTTCCTACAGAAGAGACATTGCGAGCCTGTCTCTGCTCTATCGCTATTTTCATGGCAGGTGCTCATCTGAACTCCAATCTATGGTGATCCCTTGCCAAACTTTCACAAAATACACTCGATTAGTTACAACCACTATATATGATTTTCCCAGCTGTCTACCTGTGCCTAAATTTAAACGCAGATTCCATGGAGAAAGCTTCTTTCCCAGAACTGTCCGTCTTTGGAACACTGCTTCCCGGCTAAATACAACATGGTAGCCTTCAAATCTAATGTAAACAAGTTCTGTTAGGTCGTTCTCATAAATAATGAAATTTCACCTCATTTACATCATTACTTCAATACCACCTTACATTCATCAACCCTTATCCTCAAGTGACCTTTTGGCCTTGATAAGTGGTGACTCCCAAGTAAAAAAAAAAAAAAAAAATGAAAAAAATAAGAACAAACAAAAAAAAAAATATAAAAAACAATAAATAATTTTATCAAACACAGTAGAATTAATTTTCCTACCGACCTGTATACTTTTAATGTGCGGAAACAGTAATCTTTTTACTAGGTTCATTAAAAAGATAAGGCCTCCTATTTTTAATAACAAAACTGCGTCGTTAAAGAGCTATGAAGACGTGAGTGGTACCATTAAAACGAGTGACGTTTTCTACTCTACAATATATTTTTCTTCATAGTAATTGTTCTTCCCAATGCCTTTTTCCAGCCTCTTTTGCTGCCTCCGTCGTGAAAGTCCGTAGCATGCTGTCACACACATCTCTGTCACAACTCCAAAATCGACGAACCCATCTCCTAACTGCGCAGACATCAACTGCATCGGTTTTATAAATGTTCACCATATTAATCGGTTGACGTTTTTTCTGCATAGGGGAATTCAATGACGCATTTCTACTTCTGACACACGTCCATGACAAGCGTTGTTTTTTTTTTTAGAGTTCATGTGTAACAGAGATATGAAACTTTCAGATCATGAATGCATAAGTTCAGGCACCAAAACGTATATATTATTAATACTGTAGTACCTTTAACGTACGTACGTATGTCACGGTTCCCAGACTAAATTATTCAATCGGGAGATTCTAAATTATTAGTATATAGATACACTAATTTAATGTTCGTAGTATGTGATCATCTTCTATCCTCCTTTTTGATAAATAGGATCTCCCAATCATCACAGACACAATATAAAATATAAAAATAAAAATAAAAATAATTGATGTCACTTTTGGACCGTTCGTGAAACTAAAATATACCTTCTTAGTTTTCTGGCGAGGTCTCTGTTTTGTGTAAAGATGGTATAATGATATCGTGGGATTTCAGTTCCAGACAATGGAAATATATATCACAGACTCTTAAAGGGATATTGGAGATAAGCTGTAATAACCACATATATTCTAACGCTATATTAATTAGATTACTTAGATAAATACTTTTAACGTTTTAACAAAAAGGCTACAATAATATCGCGGGGTCTCCATTCGTGCTGAACGTCTACAGAATGCCAAACAGCAATATATTACATACTAGCATGGGTACCCGGCGTTGCCTGGGTTGATATGAAGTTCCATTTGGAACACACCTGCTATACTAATCATTTTCATAATGGGCAGCGTGGATAACCCTCACAACAATTTCCAAAATATAAGAACGGATAAAAACATGTAAATGTAATCGGCAAAAAAAAAAAAAAAACAGAAGAAGCAGGTGATATTTTGGCAAAAAGGATATAAAGAAAAGAAACTATTCTCCGGATATTGAGCACAGGAAAGAAATCCCCTCCCCCACAATAACTAATTAAAAATAAGTCATTACAACGTTTGTTTCAATAAAAATAGCAGCAAATACCCGTGCGATCACAATAAAAACAACAACAACAACAACAACAAACAAACAAAAAAAAAATTAGCCAAGTAAGCGGGCTCGAACCTGGAACGCCAATAAAGGAAAAAAAGTAACTTGGAGACTGTTTAGCACACTGTCCTAAGAAAACTCACGAGTTTATGACCCTAAAGAAATAACGCTTATAAACATTAACGCGTGCATTTGTTTTTTATTTTTTATAAAAGCACTTTTTCACTGGCCTTTTTTTTTTTAATAAATAAAGGAAATTTTCGATTTGATTTTTTATGAAGGGGAGCTTTTTCGATTTGATTTTTTTTTAAGGGAGGGAGCCTTTTTGTTTTTAAAAGTGTGTGCTTCGAATTGAGACTTAAGTTTGAATTCGAATCAATCAAAGATTCAGTAGTAAATTATTACGACGTGACCCAGCGGCGTTTAACCTCTAAAAATTGAAGATCTACCAAAAATTAATTCCAAAAACAATTAAATGACATTTTTCGTATTTTTATGTTGTAACGTAATCCTCCCCACCAAATTGAATTTGTAATATTTTGGTGTTCATTTTGTTTATGAAATTGTTAGGTCTCATGAAAATTAATTTAACTTATCGTTATTTTATGTTTCAAATGTAATTCCCGCCCCCTCCCACCAAAAAAATTAAACAAATTGTATTTGTTATGTTCCCCCCCCCCTCGATCGCCAAATTTGAAAAAATGCTATAGGGGACATGTCTCGTTGAACGCTTGGTGGCCAAAAAGTGGGTAACAATTATACGTTTAATGTATATAGAAAAGCAATTTCCCACTCTAAAATGTTAATTCTTTTTAAAATTTCTTCTTTCATATTATTTATAAAGACTGTTTAAACGGATTAAGCAAAAAAAAAAAAAAAAATAGATCTTCATTTTTTGGGAGGGGGGGGTGTCCTGTCGTAAAAATTACCTTTTTTTAATCAGTTTGTAATCAATGAGATTAACGTAAAAAAATGTGTAAATTGTGGAATTTAAAGGGCAGAAGATAATATTTTAGGTGTTAAACGACGCTGGGTCATATCGTAAAATTTTACCGATTCTGTATAGCCGTTTAGAGAATAATAGAAACAAACAAATGAAGTATTTTCAGTTTTTTCGTAAGTGTTTTTTGTTAGAATATTAAAAAAAATAATAAAAGTCAAGCATTTTTCTATCTACACGGAATGATTTTTTAAAGCTTTTTTTTTTTACATAGGCATCATCACTTTTAAAGACCCACCACCAGATTGTAGTCAGCTGGAAAGCAGGAGAACGGAAAGCTTTTTTTCATGGAATCTTCGTTTAGGTATAGGCACAGATAAAGTGTGGGTGGAATTATTGATAGTGTTTTCAGCTAGTTTGTTTGTTTGTTTGCTGGTTCAGAATTTTATTATTTAAGCTAGAAACTTATTGAGATTACCACATTATTTTATTTGATGAAGATTTTGTTTTTATGTTTTGAAATTTCTATGGGTAAATAACTCTAAAAAGTTTTTAGAAAGATCAATGTTGGAAATAATAATTCCAAATAAATTAAGTTAAATATATTATCAATATAACTGATGCTTAAAGTTTATTAAATAACAATTTTAAATAGAATACTTAAAACAATTCTCTCGCTAGAAACATTAACTAAGATACAGCTATTTAGTAAAATCGATTTGTCTCCATGTAATATGCAAATGAAGTGATCTTTTAATTGTATATTTTGCAAGAATCATACTATATATATAGAAATAAATGAAAGAGTAAAGTAAGGAACCTTTTGTATATTTTAATCAAATTGTGAACAAACAAACAGAGAGGAATACGAAGTTATATATATATAGATGAAAGATATACCGCTGTGGAATTTCTACAGATTCCACTAGTCATAATAATTCAATTTGCAGTCTCCTCTGATCCATTCGGGTGGAATAAAAATAGGATGCATTACTTTTAGAATGCCCATCGGATATCAGAATTGTATTTCGATGAAACACTGTCTTGCTGACACACGAAAATCACTGGTTAAAACATTGGTATCTTAAAAATAACAGATCTCGCAGCACAGAAATGACTTTTCAGCCATTACCTAGGGTGTTTAACCGTAGCTACCGACAGTGAAGAAGGCCGATGCACATAACAGCGTAACGTCACTTCCTGACTAACTCGTAGGTATAGACAGTTTCCGGTATTCAACCAAGTGGTCACGCTAACAGACAAAAAAATACGGCTACCGATTGTCCATGGTTACCAATGTGTGTTACCGTTTGTCTATGTATGTTCTAAAGAGAAAGAACAATTCTCCATTTGGATAATAATTATTATAACTGCACATTGGGAGAATTTTAATGAACAAGACATAGTAAGTGAACTAGTTTTTGAACCTTTAATTTATATCGGAGAAAGTCATATATTTCATTTTATTATTTTTTTTTTACTGCCAAACAAACAAATTTTTATATAATATTTTTCAGTCCGTTCTTTTAATAATAAATAAATTTTTTCACTGAGTATTTCCAAATATTTTAAAGTTAGCATTTTTCAAGGCAGTTTTTTTTTTACGATCGGTGAATTTTCAATATTTTAGCACTTCTTTTGCGTTGGCAAAGTGTGTTGATTCTGATGGTGCTTATTTCGATCAATAAATTTTTGTTTGAGCCGAGATATGTTCGTCTGAATTTAAAAGTTAAAACCGCAAGAACTTTCGTGTCAACCTGATATATAAGCAATAGCCAACCACCATGTAAAAGCTAATCTTCTCCGTGACAAACTATGGATTTAGGCAATGTAGTTCTACTGCAGATATTTCAGGTTATCTTTACACGCATATACCATGCTCTGGATAAGGCGGACGAAACCACGGCTGTAACTCTTGATATATCCAAGGCCTTTGACAAAGTCTGTCACAAAGGGCTTCTAATGTATATAATTAGATCTTTCTTATACAATAGGAACATCCAGGTTGTCATTGTTAAACAGCATAACATTAACACGGTTGTGCCCCAGGGGTCGATCCTTAGACCACTATTATTTCTGATATTCATTAACGACCTCCCTGATAATATTGTGTCCGAGATAGGTATATTTGCTGATGATACAATGCTCTGTAGCATGCACGAGGGAAGGCCGATGTACACAAATCTACGACAATGGCAGAATCGTTAGAAAATGACCTCCAGACCGGAGTGAAATTTGGCCATAAATGGATGGTAACATACCATGCTCTGGATAAGGCGGACGAAACCACGGCTGTAACCCATGATATATGGATAAGACTAAGCTGTTCTATTTTAACAATTACAAGAAGCCTCTCCAACCACCGATATTCATGACAAATAATACCATACCTGAGAATTCTTCCTTTAAACTCCTCGGTTTAACATTCACAGGAAATATGAACTGGAACAAATACATTGAGAACATTGCAAAGGCTACCCCAAAAACTGGTGAGTTTTCTCTATCGCACTGGAAAACTACTCCCACCTGAGAGTATCCTGTACCACTACAAAGCCGCTATTCGCCGATGCATTGCGTATTGTTGCTACATCTAGTCTGGTGCATCTACCACTAGTCTCTCCCTCTTGTAATCTTCAATCAAATAGGTTCCACTTTGTCAACTAAGCATAAACCCCTGTCCCATCGCCGCAATATTGCATTCCTCTACCTGTTTTACAAGTATTTTAATGGAATGTGTTCTTGTGAACTCATTGCATCTTCACCGCTCCTCGATGTACATATCGCCGACAAACCCGTTTAGCAACAACATCACATCCCTTCGCTGTTGAGGTCCCTAAATGCCAGAAAGCTTTATACTCTAGTATTTTCTTCCCTAGAACAGCTAAACTTTGGAATTCCATTCCTGCTCCCTAATTCCCTGATTGTACCACTATGCAGAAGTTTAAATGTAACGTAAACCAACATCTTGTTAATCTTTCCTAGGCATGATCCCAAATAGTAGCTCCTGACGTCCAAGTGGCGATGTGACTTGTTAGAGATGAATGTGAATCTCTCTCTCTCTCTCTCTCTCTCTCTCTCTCTCAATATATATATATATATATATATATATATATATATATATATATATATATATATATATATATATATATATATATATACGAAAGTCATTCCAAAAGAATAGAATTCTATTATCTTAACTAAAAACATTGAAGATCTATGAAGACAGAAGTGATGCCATTGAAGCGAGGCACCTTCTGTGATCTAGATTTTACATTTTTACATAGTCACCTCAATTCTCTGTGCACGTTTGCTACTGACTGACAATGGCTGTGCATGGGTGTGCGGAGCGCGCTTTGTCATACGAATGCTGTTCTAAAAATCAAACTTCATATTTTTTTAACTCGAAAAGTTGAAGAACTACGAAGAGGGGACTGGTAACCTTAAAACCAGGACCTTTTGTGCGCCACATTTAATTTATTTTTCTTCATAGTTATCACTATTCTCAATGCACTTTTTCCAGGAATTCAATGACGCATATCTGCTTCTGGCGCGCGTTCATGACGTGGGTTGATTTCTTAGAGTCTCACATAATCAACAGAGAAATGAAACTTTCAGGTCATGAATGCATAAGTTCAGTCGTTATAATACTCTTTGCAATTCTCTCTGATCCCTTCGGGCGAAATAAGAAATAGGAGACATTACTTTTGGCACACCCCATCATTTAGCTTTTATGCATTTTTATTCTCATAGCTAGTTAACATATCGCAGAATCGATCTTGTAATCCTAAACTTACTTATTAATAGTTTATCTTTTTATTATTTTATATTTCATTTATCTATATTTTTTCATATATTAGTAAAAATAGTAACCGTATTATTTTACATTATTTTTATTGGGGAAGTGGTATTATCGACTGGAGAGCCATGTATTTAACAGCTGTCCTGTTTTTCAATCTCTGAAACAGCAACATGGTAAGCAGCTGATGATCCCCGTATTTACAAAATTTTAGTTAAGGTTTTCTCTTTTCATCCTTATGTAGTTAAATTCTGTTTTAAAATTGAAGACTTTTGCGAAATCGACTTATGTAAATGCTAAGTCTATTTCTATTTAACAATTTTAGTTAAGGCTTTTTTTTTCATCCTTATATAAATGAATTCTCTTGTGTCATGAACTTTTTAGAAGTCGGATTATGTAAGTGCTTAGTCTGCGATAGGTTGAAATTAATATTCTTTTTACTTCCGGGAATCTAAACTGCATTCTTTATTTTTGCATTTTTTTTTATTCCAAGCTTCTTTAGACTATATATATATAAAGCCCCCCTCTTCGGTAGAGCACTCTCGTAAATTATCTTACTCGCTACTTAATTTAGCTGAAATAATGCGAAGCTCGCAATTTGTTTACAAACAAAACGTTTGAGCCCTCTACGAGTAGCGGACGGATGTTTATTTAAATACGCATTCGGATAGTTTAATTTCGGCCACCGATTCCGTAGTCAGGGGGTAGGACTGCCGACTGTCATCACGACGGTTCTAGGTTCGATCCTCGGCTTGGGAGAGGTGTTAGTCTAGCGGCACTGATGAGTTGTGAAACAACGAAACAGGTCTGTATGTCGATGACTAAAATATATTTTATATATATATATATTAGTATATTTAGGCAGCATGTTTTCTTTTATGCACGTTTCATTAAATAGCACGGATAACTCTTGCTTGTTTTTTTCTTTGTAATCCTCCTTTTCTCTTTGTCGGACCATTTTCCGAACGTTTTTTCCGAGTGAAAAAAGAAATTTCCCATAATCGCGAACGTTTTCGACCTCCATCGGTCGTCCTCAGGCGAGTAGTCAAAAATAAAAAATGAAATTGAAAAATGAAAGTAGCGAGATGAAATGAAAAGACGATTAAAAGATGATTAAAAGGCGATTAAAATCGCTTAAAATCATTAAAATACCCAAAAGCACTTGAGCGTGCCCTTCGTGTCGTTTTGAGTTTCGTTAATCGTTGTGTTTTTTAAGCCTCAAAGATCGGGAGGTGCACCTCGCAATATGAGACAGTTAAAATGGCCGTGTTATTTATTAATATGTCTCTAAACTCATTTTTAGGGGTGTGGTGTGCTATATATATATATATATATATATATATATATATATATATATATATATATATATATATACTAGCGGGGAGACCCAATGTTTCTCAGGATTTAATGATTATCAACGAATGTTTCACAATCCTATATTTTTTATTTACATCGAAATCGGTGAAATCGACCATTTCTCAATCAAATCGATTAATTAATGCTTTAATTAATGATCAATCGCGGTGTCCCGGGAGGAAGCTTCTCATGCCTCTCGCAGTGACTTAGTTTACAAAGCATTCAAATTAGAGAATCTACTGTTGATTTTATAAAAAATATTTTATATTTAATAGCTTGAATTAAATGTTTAAAATGCAAAATCAAGTATCATGCTTTAATTCTGATCCAAACAGAAACATTCATTTCAAACGCGCCCTTGTCACATTAAAGAACCTACTGTTAATTTTATATGCCTGACCTTACTGATTGTGCGGTGATAATGGTTTGAATTTAAGTATAAGATGAAAAAAAAATTGAATATCATTGTGAAATTGTACTTTTAACAGAAACTTTTTTTTCAAACGTTTCCCTGTCATATCAAAGAACCTACTGTAGATTTTATTTGTCGAGCCGTTCTGCTTTCGTGGTAATTATACTTATCCAATGCACTTGCGATGTTAGGCTATGTAAAGTGTTCATTTGGTCAAAATCGCCTGTTCCTTCTTTAATCGGATTATTTCGATTATCGATTATCGATACTTATCGAAAACATTTTGATACAAAACCTATCTAAGAACACTGCCATTCACAGAAAGTACCTTCGTGTGAAATTTTATAAAAATCGACCCATTCGTTTTTGAGTCTATAGGAAAAGAACTGACACACACAGGGGCAAGTTCCTTTTATATAGTTGGTAGATAGAAAGATATATAGATAGATAATAATTATATATATCTAATTATAAAAGGCTATGTGTCTGTCTGTCTCCATATTTCCATATTTTCAACCTCTATCTCCTCCGAAACTAAAAGTCGTAGAGGGGCACTGAGGGCCTCAAATGATTGGATTTTTATATGGACCGTTTTTATGGTTTTTTAGCCGGTTAAAATAGTTTTTAAGGGGCCAAAAATTGGGTCAAAATTGAAAAAAATCATTAAACATTTTGTACGTTCATCTGAGTTTATTTTTAATTTTTGATTTTGAATCAGTTCATATGCGTGTCATGTTGTCACAGTGGTAACGTAGCCAACTTTGAATGCTAGTTTTGTTTTCAGTTTCAATTCTAGCGGATAGCACCGAAATACATTTTTTTAAATTTTGAAATCACGACTCTCTAATAATATATATGAAATCTGGACAAATCAAAATATCATATTTAAGCGTATTTTACGATCGGGAAAAGCCGGGCGCCCCTCCCCTGATAGTATATAATGATTAATGCACAGTCGTCCTGTGATAGCGCGGGCCTTATTTAAATTAAGTTAAATAAAAATAACGTCTTTATTATTACGTTATTGCTCGACTATTTATGAAATATTTATTTTTTTTAATTAATAACTTCAAAAACGTTCATCTAGCTTATCGCTAATATTTAGTTTTATGTTTTTACAAAAGGGTTACCACATATCAAGAACAGAAGGCCACTCGAGGTTAAGTGCGTATTATGAGGATGGTTCAATAAGAACTTGTTTATGTTGGAAAGCAAACCAGCGGAACAGAGTTCCATAGACGAGCAGTTCTAGGAAAGAAACTTTGCTGATGGAATCTACGTTTAGGTTCAGGCACCGATAGAGAGTTGGGGAATTTATTGATAGCGTTTTTGGCTAGACGAGTGTTGTTTTTTGTGAAAAATTGGGAAAGAAGGACCACAGATTGGAGCTCAGTCGAACGCTTGCCATGAAAATAACAATAGAGCAGAGACAGGCTCGAAACGCTTCTTCTGTGAGAAAGAGGTTGCAGAGAAGAGAATAGGGCATCGCCACTAGATTACGAAGTCGGTTTTGAACCCTGTCACGGCAGGATAGGTGCTCTAACTCGTTTTCTGAGGGTAACTTGCTTATCATTATCGTTACGCGTTGCAATACTCAACACCCGACCAATCACATCAGCCATCTTTTTTCTTCTGATTAGACTGCAAGTAAACAGTGAAATACCAATGAAATGTTTTGATAATAAAACTCTAATTACAGTTAATCACCCAATTTATGGCAGTTCAAACCTTAAGGGAAACTGAAATAGATCACACGACATGATAACGGAGGGTTGGTACGATGCAAAGGGAATAAAACAGAGTCATCGTTAGAACAGGTGAAACAATAATTGATAAGGTAAAGATGGGGAGGGGGTGTAGTTAGAGAGAACACGTTGGACAAAGATCAGATCTCATTCGCCCAAATATTATGTGACAGTAGGACGATCTTTTAGCAACAAAATTAAACTGATGAAGTGGATTGGGGACACTAGAGACGGGGCTTGATATATGCGTGTGATGTCTTGGAGCGGAAGGGAGTTATGTTGTATTTCGGGTGTCAAGAACCGTTTAGATAATTTTGTAATCGAATGGTGGGAATGGACAGGAGCCAATGTTGGAGGGTGTCATGCCGAAAGGATGGGTTCGTGAACGGATGGGTTTGGGGTGTCATGTCGAAAGGATGGGTTCGTGAACGGGTGGGTTTGGAGTGTCATGCTGAAGGTAAGGGTCGAGGTTGGAGGTTTGTTAACGTTCAAGACGAACATACGCCCTTTTAATCTTTTTTTGTTTTTTTCTCTTCTTGTCGGCTTTGAGAACATCTGGATACAATTAGGCTAAGGTCGTGGTTCGTTGTTGGATGGATGGAGTCCTGGCAGGTTGAGCATTGTTAGGTAGATAGGGTAGCTAAGTTAGACGAGGGTAAGATCGGGTTTAAAAGCAATGAAGAAATATGATACCCCTTTTTTATTTCTGTTTTGTCATAAGAAAAGAAAAAAGCTAATAAAATCAATCAAGCAAAGCCAGAAAGACACAAAATAAATAAAGAAGATGAAACAAAGGAAATAAAAATGAATGGTCGAATATGACATAATGGCTGGTGTAAGCTATTTGTTTTTTTCAAAACGCAAGGCATGTAAGATATTAGGTGAGATTTGGGAAATCCTGTTAAACAAGTAAAAATCTGTTGTGTGCTAAAGGATTTGCAATGGAGTAGTATCAGGGGCGTAGCAACTATTTTTGCCACCCGTGGCGGTCGTAAGATTTGCCCATCCCTCGCGCCTGACCGTGATAATCTGTTAAAGTCTTCAAAATATTTATGTTCATAGACTTACAAAGATCTAAAATCCGTTTAAAAACAGTATTACACACGTAAAACACACACACACACACACACACACACACACACACACACACACACAAACAAACAAACAAACAAACAAACAAAACAACATATTACGACTTTAAAACCTTATTTCGGTATAAAATTTAAGATCTTTTTTAGTTTTTTATTATTTTCATTTTTTCTATTTTTTTATTTTGTACCCCCTCAAAATGCCGCCCCTTGGCACGTGCCGCCAGGGATTGGGGAGGAGAGAGGGATCGCCTCTCCTGCCCCCACTCTGTTACGCCATTGAGTGGTATCTATTAAGATGGCTTATTTTTGGCATCCTCGATTGGTCTCTATGCATCCTAGCACTATGTGATGTGAAAAATATGACTGTCCGTACGTGATGAAGAGCCACAGTTTCACGGAAGACCATTCTTGAATATGAGAAGGTAGACTGTTATGGTATACAGAGGACTGTGAGTATGAAGATTTGGCGAACTGTTTATTATGAGGTTATCTTGTTAATATTCATGGGTATATATAGGAAATAGCGGACCTAGAGGAGTAAATGAACAAATCGTCACGAGGATAATATACACAGATATACATAGAAAATTCCAGTTTTAACAACTAGTCCTTTACTTTTCCATGTTTAAGCTTAACCATATTACTTTTCATGCTCGCATTTTTCTATTGTCATCCATGATTTTTCCAGGCTTCCAATAAATTCACTTGTTCTTTGTTTAATTTCAGTCTTATTTTTTGCCACCATAAACACCTATGTAATAATAACGTACGGTACTCGTCTGCGTTCAATACCCCCCCCCAATTATCTCCCTTTCATCCTTTCATTCTATCTGTTTCGCTTGTTACTTTTCTTTTCGAATTAGTAGCAACAGTAGTTGCTGAAGCGACGTGGTTGCTATGGAAACCAATCATAAGAAGCGTCGCTCATCTACTTACATATTTTTATGAACACCAGAAAATTCATCATAACTTTTGTTTTACGGAACGAAAATTGAATTTTTTTTTTTTTTTTTTTTTTTAACAATATAGCTGAGAAGGTGATCTATAAACTGTAATAATTGTTTTAAATTTGGTTGAAAAATGAGCGAGCGGTGAAGCTTTAAAGCAGTTCTAAATGACTAAAACTGCCACTTCACCATATATTCAAACACTACCGTGTTTGAATATATGATGAAGTGGCAGTTTTAGGTAGGAAATAGCAGATCTAAATAAACGAACACACTCTTCTTGAGGCTAAACTGTTCATATGCATGGGCATAGAAAGGACGTGTGGTATCAAGATGAGTAAACCTCGAAAAAAAAAAAAAAACTATTTTCACTTGTTAGAATTTCTGTTGCGACTACAAAGGAATAGATACTTCGACAAAGAGAAAATGATCCTCGAAAGACTTACCTTGATCACGGGAAAGTGAACTGCTCTACTTGGTGTAGAACCGTAAAAGTGTACAGTTTTGGCGAGACGTTTCCAACCACGAAGAAAACCTGGTTAACCGTACATGTAATGTTCTATTCTTAGAGGTTATTCACACAACGTTTCGGCCAATGTAACCTCTGATCTCTTTCAAATGCACCCCATTTAACACGGGAATCTTTATCTCGAGATCGGGAATCTGTATTTCGAACTGAACACTTCATTTATTCGACGGGGTAGATTGTCCTAGTTCCGTCAGTCATGACCGGGTAGAATATTAAACATGTTTTAAGTATCTACATGTACGCGTGGTGCAACGGATAATAGGCTAAGTTATAATCAGTGCTACATGATAGTTAAAGACTCAAGGCAATACTAAGAATATGATTAAGAATTGCTTACTATCCGGCCATAGCTAACGAAACGAGAATAATCCACCCCGTAGGTTAAATATGGTGTTCACTTCGTTGTTCTATACATATCCCCGTGTGTAACATAGATATTTCCGAATTCGATAAAACGCATCGTAAGAAGGAAGGCTGGAGGTGTCATAGGCGGAAATACATTGTCAGAGAGAGAGAGAGAGAGAGAGAGAGAGAGAGAGAGGGAGAGAGAGAAATGGTTGGATGAAAACCCTATATTATAAGAGATATTGTATTGGGTGTCTATATAACATGGGGGATGTGAATCGTTTATTTATGAGTTTATATTATCGTCTAGTGCAGAGGTTCTCAACCTTACTTGACTCATGCATCCCTTTCGCCATTTGTAAGGATGTCATTGCCCCATTTCCCGTCCTTTTCAAGATTGCCTGTCTCAAAAAAATGCACCGTAAATAATATGCAAATATTAATAAAAAATCTCCTTTAAGATCTTTAAAACCTTTCTTCTGTTGAAAACAGTTTCATCTTTTTGAGAGCATTCTCATGGTGTTCAATTTTTTTTTTTGTTCTTGTTTTTGTGATGACGCTGAACATTTTGCAACTGCTGCTTCACCTTTTCTGGTTTCATAGAATCATCTGTGAAAACTTTACTACAAATAATACACCGAGACCTTTCTTCTCCATTTATGATGATGGATGTGAATCCATATTCAATATATGAATGATCGTATTTTCTTTTATTGATATTCATGATGGGTTCCGAATTCTGTAAATAAAAAGAAAAAAATTAAAGCTATAAATGAGTTGAAAATTCATCCCCTGAGAACCCAAAATTAACCCCTGGGGGTGAATTTCACCTTCATCGAGAACCTATAGTCTAGAGTATGATTGTATGCGAGTGTATATACGTGTGTATGTATACGTGTGTATATACGTGTGTATATATATACATGTGTATATATACGTGTGTATATATACGTGTACCCATGGCCGTCTAGCTAAAGTTTGTTGTGTGTTTATATACATTTAAATAAAGTTCATAACGGAACAATAATATACAGAAATACCTTTACAACAAAAAGGACGAATAAATCTATTTGAGGTCTCAATATCTGGCCAATCGGAAACATGTCTGGTGCATATTTGGTCTTGTCTTGACAAAAAACTGCAATGAAAATTCCCCACTGCAACTTTTTATTCTATAGCTTTTTTTTTTTCACTTTTGGAAAGTTGCAATGCTGGTCCTAGATTCCCACATTTGGTAGACGCTGAACCCCTCGCTTCCCCAGCTATTTCGAGCCACTACTACCAGTCGGGACCTAAAGTCTAACTCCCTCAAGCTCGAAATACTAACTAATTTCCACGTATCTCAAAAAGATTATCTCCTCTTCTAAATGACGTAATTAATATACGTCACTAAGATAATCACCTGCTATTTTTACATGTCATTAAATTGTTATGAGAACATTTTTAAGTTCATATTCCTGGTAAGTATTAAATGTTAGAAGATATCTAAATATTCTAAAACATATTTTAGCTGGCAAAACTTTTTGGCTTGAATAATCATAATACTCATCGACGAACACACCTTTCGGTATTGCCCGGTTAATATCCAACAAATATACATGGAAAGTAAAAGACAGTAGCAGCAATAGAATCAGTCCAACAGCAACAAAGGCACTGTCAGGCTGATTGTCAAAGACGTATCCTCGATTGGTACGAAACACTCTTACTCAAACTGTACCAGGTTTGATTAATTATATTTACAAAATATTTTTACATACGATTTGAAGATGACCAAGTCTTAATCATCAGGGATGCAATCCCACGGTAATGAGTCCCACAGGCGGGAGACCCTTTGAAAAGTACATTTATCCGTGGAAGTTCCGCTCGACACAATACACTTAGAAGGGGAAAGAAAAGTATTTTTGTTTGTTGTGGCAGACAGAAGAATCAGGGAAAGAGAAAACCAAAGATTAGAACTCAGTCGCGCGTCCCTCATAGAAATAACTATAGAGTTGAGAGGGACTAACAATGTCACGTCTGCGAGAAAGGAGTTATAGGGAGAAGAAAGCGCCCCTCACTAGATTTCGAAGTCCATTTTTTATTCTGTAAATGCCGAAAGAGTATCCTTAGCAGCAACTCTCCAGCTTTAGCATGACCGACGAGAATCTTGTACAATTCCTAATTATGTTTTCAGTATCCATAAGAACCCGTTGTGCAACTGATAAGGTTCAAAGCAGCGATACATGAAAGTTGACGATTCAATGCGATACTAAAAATATGCAAGGTGGAACGATAAATTTGTTATCCTAATTTAAAAACAACACTACAGCTTTATTTTAAAACTTTTATTGAAAAATCCATTCAAATTACTTGATTATGTAGTAGAGCTGATATCTATTCAATGTAGCCGCATTCAGTCTCAATCACCGCCTCGAAACATGCCCGAAACTGGGAGCATACCTTTTCCACAAGCGCCGGTGAGAGCTCAGAAAATACTCAACGATCAGACTGGCCTTGGTGTTATGGGAGGTCATGCTGGTGATGTTCTCGACGTATGACCAAACGAAAGAGCCCAGCAGGTTGAGGTCGGGGTAGGAGGAGGCCAGTGAGAGAAGGGGACAAAGTCGTAGCACTCCTTCTAAAGCCAAGCATAGGTCTTTTTGGACTTGTGGGCTGGCGCCAAGCCCCTCCTGCTTCCACACCAAGGTTCTGCTAGCGGCCACCTGACTGCACCAAGCGATCACTATACTCTTCAGCACATCCTGGTACACTTTGGTGTTGACTTTCAAGCCGACTTCAAAGCTGTGAGGTAGTATGACGTGGCCCTTTTTTTTACATAATGATCACCACTTATCAAGGCCCGAAAGCCACTCAGGGATAAGGGTTATTGCAAGTACATTACGTTAGTGTAGAGATTTACTGAAGTGTTTACTTAAGGCGGCGGTTCATTAGGAATTTGTTAACGTTGGACTTGAAGACATCCAAGTTGTAGTCCGGTGTTCCACAGGCGTGCAGTTCTAAGAAAGAAGCTTTGTTCATGGAATCCACGTTTTGATTTAGGCACAGATAAAGAGTGGGGGAAATTTTTCACAGTGGATTCAGCTAGACGGGTGTTTTTCATGAAAGATTGGCGTTCAGACGAGCACCTGCCATGGAAATAACGATAAAACAAGGATAGGCTCGCAACGTCTCTTCTGTGGGAGAGAGGTTGCAGGGTAGAGAAAAGGGCATCCCCCACTAAGCCACGAAGTCTATTTTGTACTCTGTCAAGGCAGGATAGGCTGTTTTTATCAGCTCCTGCCCAGATATGGCAACAGTATTCCATTCTTGGACGTACTTGGCTTTTATATAGATAGAGAATTGCATCAGTAGTGAGATATCTTCTGGAGCGGTAGAAGGATCCCATCATCTTTCCAACGACCTTGGCAACAGACTTGACCTACGTGTTCCATTTCAGATCAGGAGTAAAGGTCAAACCCAGAAGCTTGTCAAAACACGGGGCCTCACTCAGACGAGAGCCATCCATCCCAATTGATGCCAGATGGGGATCAGAGCGTTGATGATGTAAGGATAGGAGTTTGGTTTTGGATGCATTAAAGGTAACCAGCCACATCTTCCCCCCACTGAACCACGCGCTTGAGATCAGAGGAGAGAGAATCAGAGAGAACTTTGTCATTTACAGCCTTTGATGTGTTGCCGTAGATGGTCGTGTCATCAGCATAGATGTCAACGAATGATTTAAGTATGTGTTTAGGGAGGTCATTTGAGGCCCTCATTTGAAACCACACCGAAGATAATAACCGTTGCCGGAAACTTTGTTTTCATCACTTTGGGCACGCCCCTGTCATTCGTGGCGACCCAAAGGTGCATTTGGAAGGTGTTGGCAATGGTTTTTGTCATAACTTGGATCGGTAGAGAGCATGTGTTGTACAGCGGCGCATCCCCGATTTCACTCGTTGAACATTGTGTCACTTTCAGCTATGATAGAAGTCTCTTATCGTTATTGGGATTTGTGCACAACCTGAGTAGATGGTCTGCAACAAAAAAGAAAATCGGTTTTCATCAAACGGAACTGGAATCATGTTGTCTTTTCTAGGGCGACATTTGTACCGTTCCACCCTGTAATTAAGAATTATTTACTATCCAGCTATAGCTGACGAAACAAAAACAATCCACTCCGTGGTTCACTTCGATATTCTAGATATTTTCATTGCAGTATTCAATATAAGCACGTGCCTAACTCTTATATAGGCAGCAAATTTTATCTGGAGTTAGGAAATTTAGGGATTGACGTAAATATTTTCCAGCAAATTTAGCAACAGTTTGTTACGTGTCCAACCCGTTTCCCTGACCAGGAAGAACAACACGCATCACTTCTAGATCTGTTTTTGACCACAGTTCCCGATGATTGCATACCGAAGGCCCACAGCCCACTCGGGAATGCTGATCATGCAGTGATAATGGTTGAAATCGTCCTAAACTCTAGAGCCAAAACTGAAGAGCCAGTGCTCAAAACAACGAGATATTATAAAAAGGCTGACTGGGAAGCCATCAGGGAACTAATCAGAGATGCCCTATGGGGGAATATTTTATCTCTCCCTGCTGAACAGTGTGCAAACGAGAACACTGACTGGTTCAAAACTGTAATCGAAGCACATGTTCCCATGCGGAAATTTTATAGTAAGCCTCACTCTCCCCAATGGTTTACTTCGACTTGCGCAAATGCCATTGCTCAAAAGCAGCATGCATACCGCAGATTTAACCGACATAAGTCCATTTCAAACAGACTGAAGTACATAGAAGCTAGAAATAACGTTAAGAAAGAAATAGCAACAGCTAAGAGAGAATTTACGGAAACCACTAAAAAACGCATCGAAGCACAAAAACTAGGAACTCGAGACTTCTGGAAAATCTACAACAGTGTAGTAAATAATGGGCAATCAACAATTCCCCCACTAACCAACAATCACGAGGTTGTCTCCTCAGCAACCGAGAAGGCTAACATGCTTGCCTCCAACTCCACACTGGACCCTTCCAACCACCCCCTACCTGGATTTCTTATGCGGACAGACGCCACGCTAGACGATCTGAAAATCACCCCTGCTCAGGTGCATGCCATCATAAAAAACCTTGACACTTCAAAAGCATGTGGACCCGATCTCATCCCAGCTGTGCTATTAAAAAAAGGCTAAGCCGAAGTAGCTCCAGTTCTCTCCAAACTCTACAACTAATGCCTTAATGAAGCTTGCTTTCCGGGCTGTTGGAAAACTGCTTCTGTTGTACCAGTATTCAAGAATTCTGGCGAAAGGACTGACCCATCAAATTATCTCCCCATTAGTATCCTCCCACTTTTTGCCAAAATATTTGAGACCTTAATTAACCATGCTCTAGTCCAACACCTTACAGATGCTAAACTTCTGACTGACCAACAATATGGATTTAGACAAGCCCGTTCCACAGCAGACATCCTCACTGTAATCTCTGAACGTGTATACCATTCACTGGACAAAGTGGGGGAGGGCAGAGCGGTAGCTCTAGATATATCTAAGGCTTTTGACAGGGTATGGCATGAGGGTCTCCTCAGGAAAATTAGATCATACGGTATCACTGGTGGATTGCTTAACATAATTAAATCCTTCTTAGATAAGAGAAAAATCCAGATTGTCTTCGACGGTCGTACATCTAAACAATATGATATAAATGCGGGAGTGCCCCAGGGGTATATCCTTGGACCTCTATTGTTCCTGATATTCATAAATGACTTCCCCGACAAAATTGCCTCTGAGATGGGTATATATGCTGATGTCATTACACTCTATGGCAGGCACGACAGGAAGACGAATGAACACATTTCGAAAGAAATGGCAGAAACACTAGAGGAAGACCTCCAATCAGTAGTGGAATGGGGACAAAAATGGTTGGTCACGTTCAATCCCGCCAAGACTAAACTAGTTTCATTCAATAATTACAAGAAACCCTCTCTACCACCTATAGCAATGGCCAACGACTCTTTATCTGAGAGTACATCTTTCAAACTCCTTGGCCTAACGTTCACAGGAAACATGAGTTGGAACAATTACATTGAAGGCATTGCCAGGACCGCTGCAAGAAAGGTGGGTTCTCTCTACCGTGCTAGATACCTACTAACACCCGAAAGTATCCTGTACCTCTATAAGGCCACCATTCGCCCATGTATGGAGTATTGCTGTCACATTTGGGCTGGAGCATCTGCTACTAGTCTCTCGCTCCTAGACAAGGTTCAAAAGAGAGTCGCAAACCTGATAGGCCCTGAACTGGCATCTAAGCTTCAGCCTCTGTTCCATCGACGAAATGTTGCATCCCTCTGCCTGTTCTACAAGTATTTTAGTAGTGAATGCTCTGACGAACTGCAATCACTTGTGCCCCCACGACGTGAGCACCTTCGACAAACCAGACAGGCTGCTAAATCCCACCCCCACACTGTAGAGATCCCTAGATGTAAAAGATCTTTCTACTCCAGTAGTTTCTTCCCCAGAACCGCTAGACTTTAGAATTGTTAAAGGTAAATAAGCCGTTCATCTCATAGTGCACTACATGCAACAGAAAGAGAGAGAGAGAGAGAGAGAGAGAGAGAAGGAGAAAGATATAGAAATATATATAGAGAGAGAAAGAGAGGGAAAAAGATAAATATATACAAAGGGTAAGAGATTGAGAGAAAGAGCAAGAGAGATAAGAGAAAGAGAGAGAGAGAGAGAGAGAGAGAGAGAAAGAGGGAAATATAGACAAAGAAAAAGAGAAAGAGATAAAGAGAACGAAATAGAGAGAGAGAGAAACATAGAGAAAGATATCTGTATATATAAAGAGAGAAAGAGAAAAAGAAAGAGAAAGAGAAAGAGAAAAAAGAGACAGAGAAAGATAGATAGATAGATAGATAGAGAGAGAGAGAGACAAAGAGAGAGAGAGAGAGAGAGAGAGAGAGAGAGGGGGGGAGAGAGAATCAGCCTGATCTTGATTACCAGAGCTCTCCGAGTTTTAATATTTCCATTTTTATTTCCTTAAAAGTCTTTTAAATTTTGCAATCTAATCATTAAATTTTAAATTTAAATTTGATTTATTTTTTACAGCATTTTAATTTCAACGATATAATATTAACTATTATCACCAATATACGGCATATCCTATTACCATATCTTGTTCCAAGACTTTACGAACCGAATTACCCACTATGTTCCGAAATTTTGAAGACAATCGCCATATTCTTTGCAGAAAACTGCATGTATTTATGCCCGGGAAATTCATTATTATTATTGTTGTTGTTGTTGTTGTTATTATTATTATTATTATTATTATTATTATTATTATTATTATTATTGTTATTGAAGTGTGATGGAAAATGGTTTCAGGAGGTGCCTGATGAAGTGAGAACCAGTGAGGATGGCAAGGTAGAGGTATGGTGGGACAAAAGTGACATAACGACCAAGCAATTGGAACATAATCGTCCGGATTTGGTCATCATTGACAAAGTCTCAAAAAACTGGCAGATTGTAGACTTCTCAGTACCCTGGGACAGGAATGTGAAAGAGAATGAGAATGAGAAGTGGAGCAATTATGCTCCATTGGCCTTGGAGATAAGGCGTATACACGGGGTTAAAACACAAATAATCCCGGTCGTAGTTGGTACACTAGGAGTAGTATCAAGTGGTCTGGAAGGACAATTGAAAAACTACAAATCCCCGATGTTTTAGGCGGACTTCAGACCTCTGCAATTATAGGTACCACCAACATCCTTAGGAAAACTCTTGATCTTCGAAGCTCCTGGTTTGAAGCCGGGATTAAGGGAAATCCTCTGGAAATGAATCCCATCCCTTTCCGGAGAGACGTTCATAAACGAAATCAGAATTATTATTATTATTATTATTATTATTATTATTATTATTATTATTATTATTATTATTATTATTTACTCACTAGGAGTATTCACAGAAGCCATCGTCAAAGATTGTTCTTTGAGAACAACTAGTGGTGTTCCCTAGAGTCTAAGTGACAACAAGTTTCCCCAGATTTCCAGTACGCTCTAACTATTTCGACAATCTTTGCAAAATTAATTTGCATTATCGCAACAACCGCTTACTATTGCTTTCTCGTTGGCGGCGACCATTGGTCTTCACTGGAATTTGGGTGGCAATAAGCCTTCCCAACGTCCCAGTCTTCTTTGTACATATCCAGTGGAGGTCTTGCTAGTGCTTTATCGCCTCGGTCTTCCCCTCCTCCTTGACCCTCATTATTTGGTGTGGTGCCTGTTTATGGTGTGGTGCAACTTAAAGGAAAAAAGGTGCGCGCGGTTTCTTCATTTGTACAGTTTCAGTTTTCATGAGATGTTACTTTGCGTTTTGCATCTGTAGCCGTTTCTGTGTCCAGTTTGTGTGAAGTTTATGTGTTGTGTTAGTCACCACATTCAAGGGGTTTCCTTAACATTTCTGAAGTTTTCATTATTAAAATTCGTTTTATATTCTCGGTCATCCCTCTGATTCCCATCTCTCCCATTCTTTTTTCAAAGTTCTTTGGTATCGTTGCTAGCGCTCCTACTATTAGTGGTGTTATTTTTACTTTCTTCATTCTCCAGATTCTTTTGAACTCTCTGGCAAGTTCCGGGTATTTGCTCCGTTTCTTATTCTCCTTGATTTTTACTCTGTGGTCTGCTGGACGGCAAAATCTACTATCTGGAAGGCCTTTTCCTCGTTGTTAACAATTATGACATTTGGTCTTCTTCCTTGGATAGGTTTATCCGTTTGTATATCCATGGTCAATAGGATCTTGTGACTTTCATTTTCGATTATTGCTGCCGGTTTGTGTTTGTACCATTCGTCTGTGTGTTCAGAATTCATTTGTTTGCATAATTTCCAGTGCACCGTATTCCCCACTTGATAGTGTCTATTTTTATATTCTTTTTATGATAATTTGCTGCATTCACTTATAATGTTGTTTATTATTCACTCACTATGAGTTTTCACACAGGTCACCATCAAAGATTTCTCTTTGAATGCTACCTGTGGTTTTCCCTGGAGTCTGAGTGGCAACAAGCCTCTCCAGATTTTCAGTACTCACCGCTTATTTCAATAACATTTGCAAATTATTTTGCATTATCCCAATAGCCGTTTACATTGATTTCTCGTTAGTAGCGACCATTGGTCGTCATTGGAATTTATGTGGCAATTCTTCTTTTTTTTTTTTTTACATGGGTGTCACCACTTATCAAGGCCCAGAGGCCACTCGAGGATAAGGGTTAATAGGTATACATTAGTCATTGTGAATTTAGCATAGTAAACAGTGGGAATTTTGTAACTTGGATTACTTAGGGGGACGATTCAATTAGAACTTGTTCACATTGGACTTTTTCTTTTTTTTCATAGGTATCAACACATTATCAAGGCCAAGAGGCCACTCAAGGATAAGGGTTAAAGAGTGTACAGTAGAAATTGGACAATATAATAATTATTAGTAATGAAAATTTGTCAAATTTGATAACTTATATGGAACGGCTCATCAAGAACTTATTTACGTTAGACTTGAAGACAACCATATTGTAGTCAGCCGGAAAGCAGGAAAACGGAAGACAATTCCACTTGCGTGCAGTTCTAATAAAAAAGCTTTGTTCATGGAATCTACGTTTAGGTTTAGGCACAGATAAAGAGTGGGGGGAATTATTGATAGTGTTTACAGCTAGACGAGTGTTTCTTGTGAAAGTTTGGCGAGGGGGGACCATAGATTGAAGCTCAGTCGAACACTTTCCATGAAAATAACGATACATCAGAGACAAACTCGCAACATCTCTTCTGTGAGATAGAGGTTGCAAGGAAGAGAAAAGGACATCTCCTACGAGGCTACGAAGTCTATTTTGAACTCTATCAAGGCAGGACAAGTCCTTTTTAGCAGCTCCTGCCCAGATGTGGCAACAGTATTCCATCCTTGGACGTACCTGGCTCTTATATAGATAGAGAATTGCATCAGCAGTGAGTCTTCTTCTTCTTCTTCTTCTTCTTCTTCTTATTATTATTATTATTATTATTATTTACTATCTAGGAATAGTCATACAAGCCATCATCAAAGATTGCTCTTTGCGATCAACTTGTGGTGTTCCCTCAAATCTGAATTACGAAGAGTCTCCCCAAATTTCCAGTACTCTCCACCTCTTTCGATAACCTTTGCAAAAGAATTTTCATTATCACAACAGCTGCTCATAATTGATTTCTCGTTGGAAGCGACCATTGGTCTTTACTGGAATTTGGGTGGCAATAAGCCTCCCCAGGGTCCCAGTCCTAGTGCTTTCTCTCCTCTGTCTTTCCATCCTCCCTGACCCCCATTTATGGCGATACTAAAAAAAAAGGGTGCGGCAGTATCTTACATTTATACAGTTTCAGTTTCCATGCTTCTATACGATGTTACTTTGTGTTTTACATCTGTAGCCGTTTCTGTGTCCAATTTGTGTCTGTATTTTAAGCGTAGCGTTAGTCTCCAAATTCAAAAGTTTCCCCTTAATATTTCTGCAGTTTTTATTATTGTTATCCGTTGTACCTTCTCAGCCATCCCTCTGATCCAAATCTCTCCGATTTTTTTTCCTGTGGTCTACTGGAACGACGAAATCTACAATCTGGCAATATTGTTTCCATGTTGTTAACGGTCCTCTTGCTTGGATAGGTTCATTCGTTTGTATATCCATGTCCCATAGAATCTTATGGCTTTCATTTTCTAGTACTGCTGCCGGATTGTTCTTATACCATTTGTCTGTATGTTCAAGATGCAATTGTTTGCATAATTGCAAATGCACTTCCTATCCAACTTGATCGTGTCTATTTTTATATTCTTTTTTTTGGACTAATTTGCTGCATTCACTTGTAATGTGGTTTATTGTTTCTGCTCTTTGTCCGCAGAATCTGCTTTTGCCGTTTTCTTGTGTCTTGTCAATCATTGCTTTGGTGTGGTTGGTGTTAATTATGTTATCTTGTGCAACTATTATTAGTGATTCAGTTTCCTTTTTGTAGCCACTTTCAAGTGGTTTCTTGTTCTTCTGAAATATTCCCTTCCTATTTTGTCTTTCATTTTTGTTGCTTTGATGGCGTTTGCTTCCAGCACTTCCAAGTATTTGTAGCTATCATGTTCATCAAGTGCCTTAATTTCTGTTTATTTGAGTAGTACTATACCTTCCGTTGCTTCTAGTTTTCCTCTCCTCATGGTCAGCAGTGCGCACGTTTCCATACCGAATTCCATTGGGATATCCTGGCTAAGGATTCTGGTCGTGCTTATTAGTGTCTCTAATTCTGTCTTCGTTTTTTCAAACAGTTTCAGGTCATCCATGTACATTAGGCGGTTTATTCTGTCTTCTATGTTAGTGAACTTGTATCCGGCTTGGCATTTTCTTAGTATGTTGTTCAAGGTCATCATGGTTATAATGAACAGCAATGCTGATAGCGAATCACTTTGGAAGATCCCACTTTGTATTTTGATTTCAGTTATGTCAAGTCTCCATGTTCTCATTGCCTTTTCTATCAAATAGATTATCTTACCTGGTATTTGTACATTCTCAGACATTCTATTATCCATGCTTGCGAGATTCTATCATAGGCTTTCATATAGTTTAAAAATATATAAATGAATTTATTGTTATAAATTATAAATTTGTTCACTCGGTTGCGCAGTATTTTCCACATTGTAGGTGGAGAGATTATAGGTCTGTAGTCGGGGATGGTCCCTTTTTCTGTTTTTTTTTTTTCTGCATCAGTGTGGTTCTACCTTTGGTCTTAAATTCTAGTACATGTGCTTCGTGGATGCATCTTTTCAATTGGTGAACTAGCTTTATTATTATTATTATTATTATTATTATTATTATTATTATTATTATTATTGTTATTATTATTATTATTATTGTTATTATTATTATTATTATTATTATTATTATCATTATTATTATTATTATTGTTATTATTATTGTTATTATTATTATTATTATTATTATTGTTATTATTATTATTATTGTTATTATTATTATTATTATTGTTATTATTATTATTATTATTATTATTATTATTATTGTTATTATTATTATTATTATTATTATTGTTATTATTATTATTATTATTATTGTTATTATTATTATTATTATTGGTATTATTATTATTATTATTACTGTTATTATTATTATTATTGTTATTATTATTATTATTATTATTGTTATTATTATTATTATTGTTATTATTATTATTGTTATTATTATTATTATTGTTATTATTATTATTATTATTGTTATTATTATTATTATTATTATTGTTATTATTATTATTATTATTATTATTGTTATTATTATTATTATTATTGTTATTATTATTATTATTATTATTATTATTGTTATTATTATTATTATTATTATTATTGTTATTATTATTATTATTATTATTGTTATTATTATTATTATTATTATTATTGTTATTATTATTATTATTATTATTGTTATTATTATTATTATTATTATTGTTATTATTATTATTATTATTATTATTGTTATTATTATTATTATTATTATTATTGTTGTTGTTATTGTTGCTGTTTATTTATTTATTTATTATCATTCAGGTATCATTTTTTAAAATTTTCAATTGAGTAAAACTAGGTTTAAGTGTCAACTAAAACGTGACCAGCACTGCGCGCCGAACTGTAACAAACCAAGGTGTTCTGTTAATGGCGTTTTCCTTTGTTAATCACATTCAGCCAATTTCGGCGGTAAATAAAGTCTAGATTTCAATATTCGATATCCCATAATCATTTATTGATAGAAAATTACCGAAAGAGAAAAAGAAAAGAAAGAAAAAAAAAGCTAGAACAGGATAACAAGAAGTGGGGACTTAATCGCAAAAATAACGCTTGCAACTAATTACAAAATAGACCCGGCTTTCATTTACGACTCGCGTGCTTTCAACCATGACCGTACCGCGAGCTTATTCTCCATATGAAGTCAGGTGTTGCGTCCGCAGGGGATTGGATTGGCCCGGAAACGGACCCAAAGCGAAAATGAACGAATCATTAGATTGGAACCCTGGGGATTTTCGGTTTCGTACGTTATTGGCCGGCAATGCAATGCTACTTACTTCCGGTTGGTCACTTCCGGTGGTGTGTCACATGACTACGATTATACCCCATCCCCCCGCCTTCGTGTGTGTTTAACGCTTTCATAATGACCGCCTTCTGTGCTACTTTATCTTATTGTTCATCTATTCTCTCGCTTAATATATCGTGCGTGTCAGTCGACACACTGCTCCTCATTTAACACACGTCCGGGTTGATTAGGTTGCGCTCCAAGAAAAAATAGTTTAGAGTAGCGTAGTTAAATGCATGCTAAAGAAGGCACGCATTATTTATACATCAATATGTATAATCGTCTCTTATACAGTGTGACCCAAAAGAAACGGGCCCCAACTCTAATTAGGCCCCGTTTCTTAGTGTTTTGTCCGAATGAAATGAAACTTTGGTCATATCTAGTTTATTATATTCAAAACATCACATCAAAACACTAGGGTCTTTGACCTTTTTTCTCCGTTGTACAGCATATGTTCTAGATGGCAGCCATTTAGCTTTTTTTTTTGGTCACCCTGAATATATATATATATATATATATATATATATATATATATATATATATATATATATATATTATTTCCACAGCCAAACAACGTTGCAGCTCACACGAGCCAACGCAGCCAACAAACTCAAAGAATAAGACAGATCAAGACTCAAATTTTGCCCGCATTTATCTATCTATCTATCTATCTATCTATCTATCTTTCTATCTATCTATCTATCTATAAATACACCCACACACACACACATATATATATAGTTTTTATTTTTCTTTATATAAATATAGTCATATCTTGCTACGATGTGCAGACCCTTTCTATCAAAATTGATCTCATCAGGCCATAAAAATTAAAAAAAATTAATATATATATATATATATATATATATATATATATATATATGAACAAATGATTAATAAAATATGTTAAAAGACATCTTGAAAAAGAGTTAAAAACATATTTAATTTTAAAAAAGGAAACACTCTATTTCCTTTTCGGTTTTATTGAGCTTTTTATATCTGGCTGAGTTTATTTTACTTGTAAATATTAACTCTTTAATATTTATAATATATTTTAAGTTTACCATTTTGATTACCTTAGTAAACTTATTGTAACTTTTATTTTATTTTATATATATATATATATATATATATATAAATTGTGTGTGCATGTGAGTTTCTTCCTCATAGGTTCCGTAACGGTGTAGCAAATTTCACACGAAGGTAATTTATATCTGTCAGTTTTCTTAGATATGTCTTGTGCAGAAATTCATCCGATAAGTATCGAAAATCGAAAAATCCGATCTTAAAAAATAGTCTTTGTCCCTCATAGATAAAAATAAAAATTATAGGGGAATATTTTACGTTACATCGATTAAGGGAAATAATAAATTATCAACAAATCATTTTCGAAAATCGCAAAAATCCGGTTTTAAAAGTAGATTTTCTCTCTTATAGATGGAAAAGAAGAATTTTTACAGGGTGATATTTTACGTTACACCGGCCAAGGGAATAATAAAATCTCAGCAAATCATTTCTTTAAAAAACAAACAGATATACTATCAGCTGGAGATGTAGCTTAGTGGAAGAACATTCGACTAAAGAACGAATTATCTTCTGTTCAAGCCATATAGTATTTTTCTTATTAACGAGTTCAATTTACGATAAAAAGAGAACAATTTAAAATCGCCGCAAATCATTTATTCGTTTACATATTTTCAAACTAAACCTTAATCAAAAGTGACTTTCTCAGGGCACTCATCGTCAAGCAAAAATATCAGCTGAGATGATATTGTAAATAATCACAGATGAAATTTGATGAACCTAACTGATGAGCCCAAATGAGGGCAAAACTCTAGTTTTGGACTTTCGGTTTGTAGACTGTTAGCTCTTGTGAGCTGCGACGTTGTTTGGCTGTGAAAATAATTACATAATCCCTCACATTCTGAAAACTCTCTCTCTATATATATATAATATGATGATTGCAACGTCTTGTCAGACGAGTGCCACTCCCTCAGACATTTAAAATCCATGAGCCCAAATATCTGAGAGAGTATCTGTACAAATATGATGTTACAGAGTCTTAGCTTTGTACGACAGCTAAGTCTATATCTTGGTTCAAAATGTTGAGATCCAGCAACAAGCAAGAGCAAGATAGCCAGCAACAAATTAAACTGCAGACCAGCTGAATGCGGGTACTGGTCTTCCGCTTTATGTTTTTTTTTTAAATCAGAGATTTACTTCTAGAAAGGTTGCATTCACCACGGTTTATGGGAGCCCTCTCTAGCCCAATACACACACACACACACACACACACACACACACACACACACACACACACACACACACACACACACACACACAAATATACACGGTGCTAGTTGGCCGTTGACACAGAAAAGAGTTCATTCGCCCTTTGGAAGGTCTTGTTTTTAATCCTTCAGGGAGACTAGCCGCCCTCGTCACCAAAATAGTCTGGTGGGGGAACCAGTTTGGTCACCGGCGACTAATATATATATATATATATATATAAGCATGAACACCCGACGTTGCCCGAGTGGACATGAAGTTCCGTTGCTATACTAAGAATATTGATCACGTTCATCGTAGGAAACGTTCATACCCCCACAACTTTCAAAAATAAAAGTACGGATAAAAACATGAAAATGTAATCGCCCCATAAAAGAAGAATTACGTGACACCCTCTCCACCAGATATTTTGGCAGAATGGGACAAAGAGAAGAAGCTATTCTCCGGATATTGAGCATTTTTTGTTGCTCGTGCGCTGGACCCCCTCCAAATAAAATAAAAAATAAATGAAGCAAAACAACTTTTCTTTAAATCAAAATAGTAGGGAGTGCCCGTGTGACCCCCTCCCCCACTAAAAAAAAAATGAGCCGCGGTGTCCGGGCTCGAACGTAAAACACCAAAGAGGGGAAGAAGGCAAAAACTGACATACTATTTTGCTACACGGCCACGAATGCTTATGCCGTCCTGATGTTGCAAATAAGCTTTTTAAACACAGTTTTAGTTTGATACGCGTGCATGACTTGCGAAAAGTTCGAGAAAAAATAGAATTTCTTTCACTGGCTTTCTTTTTCTTTTAAAGGTATTTTACTGACTTATTTTTCGTGAAGGCACTTTCTAATATGTATAAAACGTAATTTGGCTCAGTTTAAAGAGTTTTAGAAGGGAAATATTGTATTAGATCAAACAGGTGACGCGTTTTCTGGTTCATCATTGCTGGAGAAAAAGTATTTTTAAGCAGATGTATGATTTGGTGAGCAGGGTAACAAAAAAATCGAATTTTCTTACTTTTGCACTCTTTTTTTTACTGGCACTTACTAATATGTATAAAACGTAATTTGCTACAGTTAAAAGAGTTTTCACAGGTTGGAGAAGAAGTATTTTTAGCAGAGGTATGATTTGGCGGGAAGTTTAAGAAAAAATAGAATTCCTTTCACTGGATTTTTTTTTGTAAAGACACTTTTTTCACTGACTTTTTTTTGCAAACACACTTTTTGCACTGACTTTTTTTGTAAAGACACTTTTTCACGAATTTTTTTTTGTAAAGACACTTTTTTCACTGATTTTTTTTGTAAAGACACTTTTTTCACTGACTTTTTTTGTAAAGACACTTTTATACTGACTTTTTTGTAAAGACAATTTTTTATATGATTTTTTTTGTAAAGACACTTTTTTCCCTGACTTTTTTCTAAAGACACTTTTTTCACTGATTTTTTTTTGTAAAGACACTTTTATACTGACTTTTTTGTAAAGACAATTTTTTATATGATTTTTTTTGTAAAGACACTTTTTTCCCTGACTTTTTTCTAAAGACACTTTTTTCACTGAATTTTTACGTAAAGAAATTTTTTCACTGATTTTTTACGTAAAGAAACTTTTTTTACTGACATTTTTGTAAAGACACTTTTTTCACTATTTTTTTGTAAAGACACTTTTTCCACTAATTTCTTTTTTAGTAAAAACACTTTTCTCATTTACTTTTTTGTAAAAGCCACTTTTTTCACTGACTTGTTTTTTGTAAAGACACTTTTTTCACTGACTTTTTTTTGTAAAGACAGTTTTTTAACTGATTTTTTGTAAAGACACTTTTTCACTTATATTTTTTGTAAAGACACTTTTTTCACTGACTTTATTTTGTAAAGATACTTTTATCACTGATATGTTTTGTAAAGCCACGTTTTTCACTGACTTTTTTTTTGTAAAGACAATTTTTTCACTGACTTTTTTTTCGTAAAGACACTTCACTGACTTTTTTTCTTAAAGGCACTTATTAATATGTATTGAACGTAATTTGCCGCAGTTTTAAGAGTTCTCGAAAGGAAATATTACATTTGATCCAACAGGTGGCTCCCAGGAGAAATAACTCGAAATCGTCTATATATTATTTTTATTGGAATTCATTATTGAGATGAGTATTATTTATATTAATTTATTGCAGACTATTATTCTCATCTTTATTAGTTGTTGTTTCACAACGTTTCGGCCAACTATTCCTCTGGCCTTCGTCAGGTGGTAACCGCGACGGATAGGAACTTCGAATCTCCTAACTGCATTTTCAGCACTCACTGCCATCCGTAGTTGTTAAGGCTTACTTGGCCAAAAACGTGGTGAGACGACAACAACTACAGATGGCAGTGCTTTCTGAGAATGCAGTTAGGAGATTCAAAGAGAAATAGTTGGCCGAAACGTCGTGAAACAACAACTAATAAATATCAGAATAATATTCTGTAATAAATAAATTAATATAAACTCGAAATCGGTTTCTTAAAACATCGATGTCGGTAATAATAATTAAAAGTAAATTAAATTAAATATATTATCAATATAAATCAACTTTAAATAAAAATCTTAAGTAAAACACTTAAAACTATTCTCTCGCTATAAAAGGTAACTAACAGCTGTTTAGTAAAATCGATTTTCCTTAATGTAATATGCAAATGAAGTTACCTCTTAATCGTATATTTTGCAAGAATCATGGTATATACAGAAATAAATGAAATAGGAAAGTAATGGAACGTTTGTATATATCAATCAAATTGTGAAAAAAACATACCAACAAACAAATAAACAAACAGGAATACGAACGTATATATGTAGATATATTATGTTCCCTTTCTGGAATTGAACACTTTTTAAAGCATTATATATATATATATATATATATATATATATATATATATATATATATATATATATATCGTAATACTATTTCCATTAAAGACGAAATGTTGATGAACACATAACTTGGTTTGTTCCCTTATATATATATATATATATATATATATATATATATATATATATACTTCATTTACTCACATAAAATTAATATACGAAAGTATAAATTTATGCGTAAACTTTAAGTATTTACTTCAAAAGTGCTCAATACGTAGGTAGAGCGAGTTAGTAAGTTATAAAATAAATATGGCGATTAAGCTACACTGAATATTCCGCGTTTCATCCACTCTAGGATTCTGATGAGTGGATGAAACGCGGAATATTCAGTGTAGCTTAATCGCCATATATATTTTATAACTTACTATATATATATATATATATATATATATATATATATATATATATATATATATATATATACCTGTGTTAAGAACAGAATTGTTTTGCGACACTTTTATGCCTTTTTACGAAGATTCAAATAAAGAAGTAATGATACTAGAGCTCATTCACAGGAACTTGATTTTTATTTTGATCAGAATTCTTCCAAGAATTGTGAATTCAGAAAAAAGTCTTAAATTGAAGTCTTAAACTTCATAAGGAATTTAAATTCTTGCTCAACCAGTGTCTATCGATCAAATACAGTGCAAAGCTAAAATATTCAGTTTTCAACTGGGAGATATGTTTGTATTATAACCCCTCCTAATTAACGACTTAAAATAATAATATAAATGAACATTGGAGATATCTTTGCTGATCTTGATTTTGATAGCTTTTCTTTATTTCCTAAAAGATGAAGCATAATAGACTGCTGTAAACGTAGTACCCTTAGCCAGAAAACCTGTCAACACTACTCTACGAATATTTGCTGCAAATATGGGCCAGATATTGGACTCCAGTCAATCACTTAGCATAACACAATACCGAACGCTCTATACATTAAACTGAATAGTGACAATCAACGGACAGACAGCGCCTTGCATAAACAAACATGGACGTATCAAGCAAACGTGGAAATGAATTGAATCTCTTAAAAACAACGCCATGAAACGTGTGAAATGACCAATCGCAGTTGTTGTTATATTAGTGTTTTCTTTAGAATATGAACAAACGTTTTTTGTATTGTTTTATTGAAATCACGCCCCCACCACAACATACACCACACCCAAATAGCAAACACGACAGCCATTATTCCCGACACCCACAGACCCATTTGCAAACCACATCTGGTCATATTAGCTTTTACATCGACAAAACTCTCCAAATCATAAAAAAGTAATTTTTATGTATTTTCACTTGACAATGAGCAATTTTTAATTTTTTTTTTTAAGCGACACTGTTCGGACATTTCTGTCTCTTTTCAATGGCTGGGTTTGTCTGCTAAAATCAAGCGTAACTGCCACTTCCCCAGGGACGTGTTTATCTCGAAAGAACCCGATTTATGGCCGATTTGTTTTAGCACTTTTAATTCGCGATGCAAATGGAGAAAGTGACGAGGTCAGTGATTTATTTTGATAGGAAAAAAAAAGCTCTTGTTCATTGGAGAGGCTGATATATCTATATATACTCGTATAAATTTGAGTTTTCTTGTGCATTGATATTCATATTAAAACCCCTTTGTTGTATTTATTTTTAAAGAATAATTTTTTATATATGGGTCGCGGAATTGCATTCATATACAAACGATCTAGCTAATTTGCATATTCATTTGAATTAATTACCTATTAGTTTTTTTATGGGATAATACTCTTTAGTTAATTATTACCTGTAATTATATTCATGCAGATATTCGGCATGATTTACACTTGCGTAATATTTACGTAAAAAGGTAAACACAAACCTCTTTTTATATATATTTATGTCTGCGTATATATATTTGTTTAAAACGTACGGCATTACGAATATGCATGCCTAACGTAAGAGCTATTGGTTCATGTTATATTTTTAAGCCTGGCAGATAACATGGCATCAAAGCTCAGGCATTAACGTCAAAGTAGAAAATAAATGGTAAGCTAAACGTTTTAGTTTCGATTCTCGGTAGTAGTACACAAGTCACTTTTCTAAAAACTTTTTAAATCATATTGGTTTCAATATAATATAACAATAAATGCAGAATATGCATTAATCAAAATATATTTAAGCGTATTTTACGACCGGGCAATGCCGGGCGTCCTGCTAGTACTCCTATATTTTTTGTGTATTGATATTCATATAAACAACCCTTTTTTCTATTTATTTAAAAAGAAAATACTTTGTTTTAACATACGGGTCGTGGAATTGCATTCATCTGCAAAATATCTGGATAATTTACATATCCTTTTAAACATTCATTTAAATTAATTTCCTATTAGTTTTTCGGTTTTCATATGGGATGATAATCTTTAATTGAGTATTACATGTAATTACATTCATGCAGGTATTCTACATGATTTATACTTGCGTAATATTTGCGTAAAAAGTTTGTATTAAACAAAAACTCTTTCTATATACATTTATGGATGCGCATATATATTTATTTAAAAACTTTGCCTACAAAACTCCTCTGTCAGTTTTTGGTCTACAGACAGGAAACTTAATATATAGCGTATTCGAACCCATGGGACACATTATATTTGGGTTTTATCCAGAGGAAATCAGTACAAAAGTAAAAATAAAAAAAAATGGAATTTGTCAGGTAAAGGTCGAACGAGGCCAGTAAAAATATGCATGCATAACGTAATAGCAATTGGTTCATGTTTTAATTTTTAGCCTGCAGCAAACATGTCTTTATAGCTGAGGCATTAACGCCAAAGGAAAAAGTAAATCGCAAGCTAAACGTTTTGGTTTCGATTCTCGGTGGTGGCGCAGGAGTCATTTTTTAAAACTTTTAAAATAATTACTATATATTGGGTCCAATATAATATAATAATAAATACGAAATCTGCATCAATCGAAATATCATATTTAAGCGTATTTTACGACTGAGCAATTTCGGCCGGCCTGCTAGTATATATATCTATAATATAAAGCTGAATGTGTGTATGTGTGTGTGTGTGTGTGTGTGTGTGCGTGCGTGCGTGTCTGGTCACGAATAGGCTCCTATATGGTTGACTATTTTAAAAAACTGATTACATATAATGATAGAAAATGTACCGAGACACAGGAATGGGTATGTTTGATCTGGCAGAACAGTGATTCATAAAAATTATGTTCGGGCCTGGTCCACAAAGTATGGAAATAAAAAATTTAAAAATTAAAAAAAACGTCTACAAGTGTTTTTGAATTAGATGTACATAATGATACTTTGATAAGTATGTTTTAACCTAAATAGGGATGGTATAATAAAATTGTGGGCTCTGCGTTCGCGGCTAGCCTCCATAGAATGGAAATAGGCATAAATTTTAATATAGACTTTTCATATCTATCTGCGTAAGTATACTTTGATAATTATGTTTCAGTTTGAAGAAATATGGTATAATAAAATTATGTGGTGTTCGTTCGCGCCTGACCTCCATAGAATGGAAATATATCACAAAGTTTAGCAAGGTTTTTTAATATAGATCCACAGAATATTGTTATAAGTGGTTCAGTGTGAACTGGTATAGTATAATAAATTATGGGGTTTATCTATGTTATTTTTACTCTCATCATATTTTGCTTTGGTGTTGATACCCCCAAATTCGAAGCTATCTCTTTACAACCCTTCCTTTTCATAACCTATCATACTTTCATAAATCAGAGTCCATTTTCCGTACGCCGTTTTTGAATCCATATATATATATATATATATATATATATATATATATATATATATATATATATATATATATATATATATATATATATATATTCTATCCTAGAAGCATACGTGGACTTTTTACATTATATATATATATGTATGTATATATATCTATATCTATATCTATCTATCTATCTATCTATCTATATATATATATATATATATATATATATATATATATATATATATATATATATATAATGTAAAAAGTCCACGTATGCTTCTAGAGTAGTGATTTGAAGGTTATGAGGGTTTTTTGAAGCATGAAAAACGATGTTACCTTTTGTATTCAATATTTTTATTGTTATTTTTTTATATTACAAGCGGACCTCCGCTCTTCGTGCCAAGGTTTTCGATACTTTTTTTGTGACGAAGAGCGGAGGTCAGCTTGAAATATAAAAAAATAACAATAAAAATATTAAATACAAAATCTAACATCGTTTTTCATGCTTCAAAAAACCCTCATAACCTTTAAAAAATATATATATATATGTATATTTATATTAATATATATTTATACACAGAGAGAGAGAGAGAGAGAGAGAGAGAGAGAGAGAGAGAGAGAGAGAGAGAGAGAGAGAGAGAGTATCTTTAACCGTTAGAAGCGCGGATTCGAATTTGGCATGGATACAGTTTTTTTTTTCATTCCAAACAATGCATAGTGCCATATAAACGTCAGAGCTTACTATTTATGACCAAATTTTTAGGAATCTTATGTCGGAGGTTGAGCAGCGGGAGGTCTGTTCACATTGCACTAGTAATTCTGCATGTCAGTACATTCACGGAAGCAGGGACCGGGGAGAGAGTTCCAAAGTCTAGCAATTCGAGGGAAAAATATGTGAGTAAAAGGCTTTCCGGCATTTAGGGATCTGTGCAGTGTAGGGGTGAAATTTTGCTGCTTGTGTGTTTGTCAGGGAGTATTTACGTCGAGGGGTTACAAGTGCGTGTAGTTTGCAGTAGTATTTTCCTTTAAAATACTTGTAAATAGGAACAGGGTTGTAACATTTCGTTGATGAGACAGAGGTTGGAGTTTGCTTGACAGTGTGCGACCTATTAGGTTGGCGAGTCTTTTTTATTTTTAACTCTGTTAAAGAGTGAGAGACTAGTTTTGTGTCGATTCTTGTTACACACGTAACATTTCTTATTTCTATATGTGCAATTTACCTCCCAGTGTCTTTTGTTGCAACTATATGGTGAGTCATTTTGTTCATCATCATATTTTTTATTTTATTTAATTTTTCTTGACTTTTTTAATACAGCGATTTACTACCCCAATGATGGGCAATTTGATTGTATAACTTTTTTTTTTAATAAAACCAATGGCAGCTTCTTCTATAACAATACTTCATACATTGGCAAATGTGATCTAATAGAGGAAAAGTATACTCCGTGTGTTTGAATTTGAGTCCGTAGATCATAACGTTGAATAATAGTTCGATAATCAACATAATACAAGCATTCGCATCTCATTTTAAAAATTAAGAATTGCAAGCACAGAAGTATTTCGATAAATAAGCATATTCATTTATTTAAATTGAATTCGATAATTATCTTCATGAGGAAATACAGGGGTTTCTTTTTTTTACGGAAGATGGTGGTAATGTTTCAGACGTTTTCCTTCAGATGTTCATGAATTGTGATGTTCAAATATCCGATATAGTAGAAAACGCCGGTCGAGTTAGTTGTGAATATATATATATATATATATATATATATATATATATATATATAATCTGTCTATATAAATATATATTTATAATCTGTCTATATAAATATATATTTATAATCTGTCTATATAAATATATATATATATTTATAATCTGTCTCTCTCTCTATATATATATTTATAATCTGTTTGTATAAATATATCTATATATCTATATTTATCTATCTATCTATATTTATAATCTGTCTATATAAAATGTATATATAAATTATTCAAACGCACACACACACACACACGCACACACGCACACATACATACATATATATATTTTTAAAAGTGTATATATAGACATCGAATAACCCAACCTTCCCATACGCACACATATGTTTGTCCTTCCCGACATGAGTAGGATTCAAAAACTGTCTTTTTCGCACGATCTATGACTTTTTCTTTTCTTACATTTTTATTTCAATTATCCTGAAGATGTCCTCTGAAATAAGGACGAAACGTTGATTTTTTAATAATTTCATTCGGTTTTTCTATTTTTTTCAAAACACACACACACACACACACACACACACACATATATATATATATATATATATCGATTTCTGATTTTCGCACCCACTTCAAACAGTATCAAATATCTGGATATGTGTAGCTGAAGTATTTTGTATGAATAAAACAAAGTTTTACACCTAAATTGTATATAATATTTTGATTGCAGAAATTCCCCTCTGAACCAAATTACCGTACGTTTGCAACAACAGATGCCACATACAAATTCTCCACTACATTATGTAAATTTACGATTTCATTATAGACAGATTTAGGCCTTATAATAAAATCCTACAATTCATCCGAGGGTTGAATAGGGATGGGGTCTTTTTAAGAGATAGGATGAGGACATTCATATTGATGAGGGGAGAGAGAGAGAGAAAAGAGAGAAATTTATACAGTTCTGTGGACCTTATAACATAGATTAGCGGCTGAGAGAGAGTGATCATGAGAGGAGACAGTCATTACTGATGATAGAATTTGGTAACGCGGCAGTTACAAAAATATGAGATGTTCTTTTATTCCAGTTGACCGGTTGAAATGATGATGTCATCCAGGAATTCAAAGTCGTTTCTACATGTTTAATGTTCTAACCCTTCGCTTCTAAAGGGGGACCCTCCTTATGTACGCTGTGCTGACTGTGCTGACTTCGATCCGGACTCAACTGTCCCTGATCCTCGTCTCTCTCTAACTGATCTTCGACTCTAGCTCCTATATTGAGAATTCATTTCTTCCATGACGTCATACGTGTGTGTCAACGTGAGCGACCCACGGGGCCTAAACATGCGTGGTTCGCACATGTTTCCAAACCATTTCTGCAGACAAAGAATTCTGACTCCTATTTTTTCCTAACCTATTTTTCAACATATTTAAATTGCATTGTTCTTTATTTTCTATCTGACCTTTTTTTTTTTTACACAGTGATCACCACTTATCAAGGCCCGGAAGCCACTCAGGGATAAGGGTTATTGCAAGTACATTACGTTAGTGTGGAGATTTGATGAAGTGTTTACTTAAGGGGGCGGTTCATTAGGAATTTGTTAACATTGGACTTGAAGACATCCAAGTTGTAGTCCGGTGGGAAGCAGGCAAACGGAACAGAGTTCCACAGGCGTGCAGTTCTAAGAAAGAAGCTTTGTTCATGGAATCCGCGTTTTGATTTAGGCACAGATATAGAGTGGGGGAAATTTTGCACAGTGGATTCAGCTAGACGGGTGTTTTTCGTGAAAGATTGGCGAGGGGGTACCAGAGATTTGAGTTCAGACGAGCACCTGCCATGGAAATAACGATAGAACAAGGATAGGCTCGCAACGTCTCTTCTGTGAGAGAGAGGTTGCAGGATAGAGAAAAGGGCATCCCCCACTAAGCCACGAAGTCTATTTTGTACTCTGTCAAGGCATGACAGGCTGTTTTTAGCAGCTCCTGCCCAGATATGGCAACAGTATTCCATCCTTGGACGTACTTGGCTTTTATATAGATAGAGAATTGCATCAGTAGTGAGATATCTTCTGGAGCGGTAGAAGGGTCCCACCATCTTTCCAGCGACCTTGGCAACAGACTTGATGTACGTGTTCCATTTCAGATCAGGAGTAAATGTCAAACCCAGAAGCTTGTCAAAACACGGGGCCTCACCCAGACGAGAGCCATCGATCACAATTGATGCCAGATGGGGATTAGAGCGTTGATGATGTAAGGATAGGAGTTTGGTTTTGGATGCATTAAAGGTAACCAGCCACATCTTCCCCTGCTGAACCACGCGCTCGAGATCAGAGGAGAGAGAATCAGAGAGAACTTTGTCATTTACAGCCTTTGATGTATTGCCGTAGATGGTCGTGTCATCAGCATAGATGTCAACGAATGATTTAAGTATATGTTTAGGGAGGTCATTGATGTAGATCAGGAAGAGAGTTGGGCCCAGGATTGACCCCTTTATATATAACTTTATAACAGCAACAAAAAATAAACAAAAAACTTCGCTACTTTTTTTTTTTTTAGTGTTTTCATTTCAAGTCAAACTAATGAGCCACATTTTTTTGTGGGGTAAGCTACCAGAGTTATAAATGTCCGCTGAAGTTTTTCCTTATTTTCTTTATTGAAAACACGATGAATTACTGACCTCCCTCTCTCTCTCTCTATCTCTATCTCTCTCTCTCTCTCTCGCTCGCTCGCTCGCTCGATCGATCGATCGAGTGAGCGAACCATTTCAAAATTCAACATATGCCTTGAGACGAATAGTCTTATTCCTCTTCCTGTGGATGCGATGGCGAAACGTTTTTTTTCTTGCGCCTTCTTTTCCCCCGTCGCATTACAGGTTCGAGTCTGCATTTTGTATTTCATTTTATTTATTTTTTACACCTCTATTCACTCGGGCGGCCTACTGCATCTAATTCTTTTTCTTATTGCCCTCGCTGCTAGTTTCTTCCCTAGAACCTTCGTCTGTGGAATACAATACTGTGTGTCTGCTTCCCGGTTGATTATAACATTGTCGTCTTCGAATCCAATGTGAAGACATTCCGTTGAGTTGTACTCTTAGATAATCCCAAATTCCATTATGCATGATTGTGCCTCGCCGTCTACCAAACACTTAACCTTTATCCGAGTGTATCCTCCGTGCCTTAATAAGCAGTGACCTCTCATGTAAAAAATTATATATATATATATATATATATATATATATATGTATGTATATATATATATATGTATATATATATGTATATATATATGTATATATATGTATATATATATGTATATATATGTATAGGTATATATATGTATATATATATATGTATATATATATATATATGTATATATATATATATATATATAAATCTTCTTTCATTCTTGAGAGAATACCTACTGTAAGGGAGCCTGCGCATGGAACATTTGTGGCAAGAGTTGCGCAATCCGTAACCACACATTTCCTGAATCTATTAAATACCAGTGGGTGGTGGAAGTTCACGTCTACTGGAAACAATGTCGATATAAGCGGAGAGCACATGCAGCGCCAAGAAATCTCAAAAGGTCACCCATCTGGTACTAGCCAGGCTCAACGTTGTTTAACTTCGGTGATCTGACAAGAACCGGCCTGTTAACGTGATTATGTCGTTTGTATGTGTGTGTGTGTGTGTTCCATGTTTAGTGTTCATTTACCAGTCATAGTTAACCTCCCTTTTCATTGTTTTCTGTTCTTTTTACCTTATTTACTGTTATAGCTGTTTTGTATTTTGCTGATATGGATTTCTAATTTAGTTTCCATTCCTGACGATTTTTAAAGTTTTGTTTCTCTATTTAATCCTGCACAGATTTGTCATTTTCATAAATTAAATTGTTTATATCACTAATAGTATCTGTTGGGGACGAATCTGTTCACATTTTATGTTTGTCGCTTTAACCTTTTCCATTCTTAGGGATAAAGTTTGTTTTTATTTTTAACTTCGCTCATAACCTCTTTGATATATTTAATTTCGGCTGCTTTTTCTTCATTGACTCCTGTGATTTCGGAGTCACAGTTTCCGTGTTTATGTTGTGTAAGTTTCTCACCTGTAGGTTTTCAGGTAAGAGGTGCTCCTATACACTCTGTTACGTTATAAGCCTTTCCTCTTTTTCTATTATTTAGAGCTCTGCGAATAAGTATCTGTTCAGGTTGTATGTTGCTTGGTCTGTAATCATTAGTTTTGTGGTGTTATAGTCAGTAGTAGGTAAATTTTTCTTGCGTTTAAAGTAGTGTCTTTCTAGAGGGTTGCTTTTGTAATAGCACTTCATTAACAGCATATTCTACTTTGTGGACAATCTTTTCTTTTGGGTTGGTTTTGATTGTCTTAGATCTTCTTCTTCTTCTTCTTCTTCTTCTTCTTCTTCTTCTTCTTCTTCTTCTTCTTCTTAATATTATTATTATTACGAGCAAGACCTGAGGGAATTCCACAGCAGCATCTTTCATTGTTAAAACTGTAAACGTATTTATCTAAGTAATCTGATTAATGTGTCAAATATATCTGGTTATTACGGTTTATCTCCAATATCCTTATAGGAGTCTGTGACATATTTCTATTGTATGGACGCCCGGCGCCAACGGAAACCCCACGATATCATTATATCATCTTTAGACAGAACGTATACTATACCTGGATACTAGCCAGAAGACCAAAAAGGTATATTTCAGTTTCACGTTTACCCCAAAAGTGACATTTTTTTAATTCAATTCTTTTTAAATTTAATTTTTATTAAGTTGCGTTCCCAGTGATCGGGCGATCCCATTTATTAATTACATAGAAAAATGCGAGCATTAAACTAAGAGAAGTAAAAAGACCAGTTGTTAAAAATGGAAAAGAAAAGGACAAGATATTCTAGCAAAAATGTAATAAATTTATAACTTACAGCATTAAGAATTGATTATATAATGTTATAAATTGAATTAAAAAAAATCTTAATGCTGCAATATTTTATGTTATAAATTTATTATATTTTTTGTTTTTGTTTTACGACTGTTGCAGTTTATAAATGTTCGGTGATCGCTTGTAGTCGTGTGTTTTAGTCTCTGCATTCAGGGGTTTTCCGTTTTCATTATTGTTATTTTCTCAGACATGCCCCTGATTTCAATCTTTCCCATTTTTTTCCAAGTTTTTCGGGATTGTTCTAGTCCTAGTTAGTGGTGTTATCTTGAATTTTATCATATAATCGGCTATTAGCAGTGATCCAGTTTTTCTGTTTAGGTGTCCATTTCGTAGCCATGCCCAGGTATTTTCGTGAGTCTCATCTTTTGTCATCTTCATGAATCTTCAGTGTAGCTCTTTTTCTTCTCATTTTATTTTCTTATCTCTTGCCTCTTTGTTCTTTATCTTTTTCATTTTTATAATGTCCTTTGCTGCGATGACTAGCATTTCTATGTTTTGCATTATATATTTTTTCTTATTCTTTTTTCGCGTCATTCCCATACTCTTCTATATTAACTAATCCTCTTCCTCTGTTTTTCCTATTAACGAAGATCCAGTCAAAATCATCGTTTGGGTGTAATACATTGTGCATGGTCATGAGTTTCCTGGTCTTCTGGTCAATATGCCTCAATTTCTTTCTGGTCAAGCCTATGAACTGTTCAAAGATGTCTACTAGTGATACTTCTAATTTGTTTATAATTTTTAGTAGGTTTTTACTATATAATTCTGTTTCTAGGAGATTTTTGTTCTTCTTAGATGTTTTTATTCAAATTTACTTTTTTTTATTCCTGTTAATTTGATGGTGTTTGCTTTGAGAACTCCCAAATATTTGCAGGACTAGTGTATTTTGTCCTTAGTTGTGTAGTTATATACCTTAGAACTGCCTTTAGTTGTCCCCTTCTTATAAAAAGCAGTGCGAACGTTTCTGCTCCAAATTCCGTTCGGATATCCCGGCTGGAGACTCTGGTTGTGTTTATTATCGTATTTAGTTCCTTGTTCTTTATTTCAAAAGGTTTCAGATGGTTCATTCCTTTGTCTTTATTAGTAAACTTATATCCAGCCTGGCATTTCCCTAGTATATTTTTAAAGGACACCATGACTATGGCAAACAGTAGTGGTTATAGAGAGTCTTCTTGTAAGATACAACTTTGTAGTTTTATCTTAACGTGTTGTCGCTCATCTGTCAATTCAAGTTCCCATGTTCTTATTGCGTTTTCAATCAAATCGATAATCTGAGCTAAAATTTCGTACATCATCAAGACCTCTATTATCGATTAAAGGATCCTGTCGTACGCTTTCTTGTAGCCTATCCATGCCATGTTCCTGTTATTTTTTAATGCTTTTTACCTCCTTCAGGATCGTTTGGTGTCTATATAGTAGATCATGTGCTCCTCTTTACCCTGTTCGGCAGTCCACGATTATTAAAGGGGTAGTAAATTTGTTCTTTCAGTTGTGATTCATAATTTTGGTTTCGGTTTCGATTATAGCTGATGGCACTTACGTCATCTATTTTTTTTTTATAAATGATTTTACCAAGAATTCCTCATAAGTTTTTTTTTTTTACATGGAGTTCACCACTTATCAAGGCCCAATGGCCACTCGGGGATAAGGGTTATTGTGTGTACATTAATCAAAGGAATAGTGTAGCAATAGTATTGGAAAATTGGTAAGGTGTCATTACTTGGGGGGGTCATCAGGAATTTGTTTATGTTGGACTTGAAGACATCTAGATTGAAGTCGGGAGGGAAACAGGCAAGCGGAACAGCGTTCCACAGGCGTGCAGTTCTAAGAAAGAAGCTTTGGTCATGGAATCTACGTTTTGATTTAGGCACAGATAAGGAGTGGGGAAAACTAATGACGGTGGTTTCAGCTAGTCGGGTGTTTTTTGAAAAAGATTGGCGAGGGGGGACCAGAGAATGGAGCTCAGACGATCACTTGCCATGGAAATAACGATAGAACAACGACAGGCTCGCTACGTCTCTTTTGTGGGAAAGAGGTTGCAGGGTAGAGAAAAGGGCATCCCCCACCAAGCCACGAAGTCTATTTTGTACTCTGTCAAGGCAGGATAGGCTGTTTTTAGCAGCTCCCGCCCAGATGTGGCAGCAGTACTCCATCTTTTGGTTTCGGATTCGATTATAACTAATGGCACTCCAAAAATCTACTTTTAAAAAATAATTTTATCAACAATTCTTCATAAGTCTTGGTCTCAGTTTCGATTTTAGCTGATGGCACCGTTGTAATATATTTTTTTAATAAATAATTTTATCAAGAATTATAAGTTTTGGTTCCGATTTCGATTATAGCTGAAGGAACTAAAGTTATATATATATATATATATATATATATATATATATATATATATATATATATATATATATATATATATATATATATGAGTTTGGGATTCGGTTTCAATTCAAGCTGATGAATCAAAGTCATATAGATAGATTTTTTATTTTTTAAATCGCAATTTTATAAAATATAAAAATCGATAGAACAATAACTTTATAATAATACTAGCAGTTCAGCCCAGCTTTTCTCGGGCCCTCTGTACTGTAATAATTTAATGTGCATATATATATATATATATATATATATATATATATATATATTAGCAAAAGTACCTGTCGTTGACTGGGTTCAAAAACAGCCTACAGAAAATGAACTCTGATCTATGAAAGTATGATAGTTTATGAAAAGGAAGGGTTGTAAAGAGATAGCTTCGAATTTGGGGGTATCAAAACCAAAGCAAAATATGATCAAAGTAAAAATAAAATAGATAAACCCCATAATTTATTATACCATACCTGTTCACACTGAAACACTTATCACAATATTCTGTGGATCTATATTAAAAAACCTTGTTAAACTTTGTGATATATTTCCATTCTATGGAGGTCAGGCGTGAACGAACACCCCATAAATTTATTATACCATATTTCTTCAAATTGAAGCATAATTATCAAAGTATACTTACAGATAGATATGAAAAGTCTTTATTAAAGTTTGTACCTATTTCCATTCTATGGAGGCCAGGCGCTAACGCAGATCCCACAATTATATTATACCATCCTTATTTAAGTTAAAGCATACCTATCAAAGTATTATTATGTACATCTATATCAAAAACACTTATAAACGTTTTCTTTTTAATTTTTAAATTTTTTATTTCCATACTTTGTGGACCATGGGCGAATGCAGACCCCACAATTTTAATGAATCACTGTTCTGCCAGATCAAACATACCCATTCCTGTGTCTCGATACATCTTCTATCATTATATGTAATCAGTTTTTTAAAATAGTCAACCATATAGGAGCCGATTCGTGACCAGAAACACACACACACACACACACATGCACACGCACACACACATTCAGCTTTATATTATATATATATAAAAGTTTGGCTCATGTTCAGGTAACCTACATCTAAAATTTAAAGTGTTTAGATCCAAAATTAGCAGAGGAGGTTGGTAGAGCCTGTAAAGGTCAACTCTTTCAACTTTTATCTATTGGCAGCCAAATTTTCGTTCAAAAACTGATTAAAAAGCTTACTGCATGTCTGATACTCTTTATGTAAAATTTCAAATGTTTAGACCCAAAATTTGTTGCTAGAAACCGCAAAGGTAAAATCTTTTGAACTTTGACCACTTGCTTGCCAATTTTCCGGCTAAAAACCGATTATAAATCTTGCCCTCTGTCTGAATACTCTTTATGTAAAATTTCAAATGTTTAGACCAAAAATTCATTGAGAGGTCAAAATTTTTTAAACTTGGACCCCTTAAGATTTATTGTTTTGGGATCAAATCAAGTTAAAAGGTTTGATCCATGTCCAAGGAATCTGCATCTAAATTTTCAAGTGTTTAGACTCAAAATTGGCAGATGAGTTTGATAGTAAAACTTTGACCTCTTGATAGCCAAATGTCTAGCCGAAAATCGATTAAAAAGATTTCCCCAATCTCAATAACCCTTATGCCAAATCTGGAGTGTGTAGATTGAAAATTGACAGAGTAGTTTGGTAGGAAAATGTACATATCCAGAAAGACACACACACACACACACCACAGATAATTTAACTTTTATAGATATATAGATGTACGAAATCTGCAAAAATTAAAATGTGTTAAAGCGTGCTTTACGACCAGGCTTTGCCGGGCGTTCGTGCTAGCTTAGATAAATACTTTTGCAGTTTTAACAAACAAAGCTACAATAATATCAGAGCGTTTCCATTTACACTGAACATCTACAGAATGCCAACATCAATATATTACATATGAATGAGTCCCCTGTGGAATTTCCACAGGTCCCGCTAGTTATTATTATTATTTGATACTACTCTACAATTTTAAGAATGATATATGCAAGCTATCTAGGAATAGCACTGTTTTGATATTAAACAACACAGATTCTACTAGTTCACTTTAATACGATGTACCACAATATCTGACAAATCCTTCTTCTTCTTCTTCTTCTTCTTCTTCTCTTTCTTTCGTTTTGACTTGATGTTTTATGATAGTTTATTAGCGTTAAATTCATGAAGTTGGGTGTGGCACATTGCTGTGTGTGCGAGGAACCAGCCGATACCTCCTCTTTTCAACCTACAAACTACCCTGACGCACGCCGACAATCAGTTGTGTAATCCCAGGCCCCACCCGACAAACCCCTTCATTTTCCTACTCCTCCACACCGTTCAGACTGCGCGCTTTTATCCTGTCTTTTTTTTTACCTGGCTTCATTCGCAGTTGTCCAATAATCGCCAAAGCCATCAATGTCCCCAACTCTCAGTAAAATCGGCGTCTTTTTTCCCGTGGGGAATCGCCCGTGTCTATTTGAAAGGACTTAGGGGGAACTCGGGTGGGTGCTCGGCAGAGATGACTTCTGAAAGACAGCTTGTTTACATATACTCCCTCCACCTACCCAGTTTGAAGGTTCGTGAGGGGACAAAAGGCATGTGCCAGGCAAAACAATTGATAGATGGACAAAAAAAGAACTAATGCTTTTGAGAGGAAATCGAGGAAAAATAGAGAAAAGAAAAAGAGATAAAGGAGTAAACTAGAAGTAAGAAAGAAAGAAAAGAGAGAAAGAAAAGAAAGAAAGAAAAGAAAGAAAGAAAAGAGAGAAAGGAATACAAAAGGAAAAAAAAGAAAGAACGAGAGAAAGAAAGACAAAAGAAAGAAAAATTGGAGAAATGA